>NC_084990.1:2728676-2883676 GCF_963691925.1 Scomber scombrus
CTGGTGCGAGGGAGCTGTTTAAACAGGAGAACCACTTGGCTCTGTACCAGCTGCCGTCTGGAGAGAAGACCAAGGAGCTGTCGTCCCGCCGCCTGCATTACTTCACAAAACGCCAGCCTCCCATCTCCCACCTCATCTCCCTGTTCGTACGAGACTCCTCCTCCAGTGAGTCGACCCCCGCTTATCTTTTTCTACCAGTCTACTGAATAAATAACACAGCTGTTTGATTCACTCTGTCTGTGCTGACCTCTGACCTCTGTGTTCCAGATAACGTCCAGATGCTTTCTCACGGCTCGGCCGACCTCATCCTGGAGGCGTGCACTGACTTTTGGGATGGAACTGATATTTATCCCCTCTCAGGCTCAGACAGGTGCAGAATCTCTCCCACTTTTTTGTAAATCTACATCTCTAAAATCTAATCTACACATTTCTAAAAAGTCTTTTCATTCTTTGTTGTTACAGAAAGAAGGTTCTGGACTTTTACCAGCGTGCCTGTCTGTCAGGTTACTGTTCAGCGTTCGCCTACAAACCCATGCAGGTGTCACTGTCCAACCAGCTGAACGGGAAGTGTGTGGAGCTGTCTCACGGCCCCTGCGTCTTCTCTGGACTGGAGCTGCCCTCCACCACTCCCATCAAACACAACTCCTGCAGGAACAGCTGGAGCTCAGACGGTACGAATAAAACACAGAGGAGCTGATAGTTGAAATAAGAGTGCAACTTTTCTCATTTGTGTGTGTCTCTCCCTGTCGTTGTGTACAGAGGGCATAGGGGAGGGTGTGGAGCGTGAGGACTGCGTGCAGGCGCTGAGCGGGCAGATCTTCATGGGCATGGTGTCGTCTCAGTTCCAGGCCAGGCTGGACACGGTGCGGCTCATCGATGCCCTGGTCACCGCCTGCATCCGCTTTGTTTATTTTTCTATGGAGGATGAACTTCGCAGCAAGGTGAACACACACAAAGCTCATAGAAACATTTCATATATAGTAGATGATCTAAGCCTGAATGACAAGAAAGTATGTATTTGATCTATTATATATAACTGGCAGTTTTTTCCACCAGTTGGCACAATAAATGTATTTTCCCATCATACAGTTATGCACATAGGGATCTATTTATGTAAATAAGGATCTATTGAATTACTAATGTAAAAAGGTTAGATGTTTTAAGCAAATGCTTCAGCCTACACCTTTTCAGTCAGAAACGTATTTATTTATTTATTTTATTTTTATTTTTAGGTTTGTTACTATTTCTTATAGAGATGAAAAAACAAGAACATATGATATTTGCCTTATTTATACATGTGTATTAGAGTTTAATGACAGAATTACACTAAACTAAAAAAGTAGGTTGTTTCTGGTTAACAGTGTTTGGTGTAAAAAATCATCTGTAGCACACATATATGTTAAGACAAACAAATGATTGAAAAATATGTGCATGAAGAAAATGTACATAAAATATAGTTATTATTTCTACTGTAGTAGAAAATCTATATAAAGTTTCAAAAGCATTATACTGGAGGAATTTACCTCTCACCATTAAAGTCCAATGTTCTTATTTATTATTTATTACACAATTTCAATACAAGCATCTGTCTATGTGTACTTACTGAGTACTGTGTATGTATGATGGCACTTACATTTAACCATTTGACCAGAGAGAGAGGCTCAGTAACAACAAGGATAATAATAGGAGTATGACTAATGACAATAGTAATAGCAGCATTCAGAAGTGTATACAGTATGTGCATGCTGTGTTGTTAATGTGTGTATAATTGTGTGTGTGTGTGTGTGTGTGTGTGTGTGCAGGTGTTTGCAGAGAAGATGGGTTTAGAGACAGGCTGGAACTGTCACATCTCTCTGACTCCAAACGGAGAAAGTCCCTGTGATGGAGGTCCATCCAGCCCCGGTCACGGCTCCCTCCACGAAGACCTGAACCAGGGTACCCTACTACCTCTAACATGTGTGACATCTGGTGTTTTTGGAGTTATAGAACTGCATATCTAACAGATTGTCTTCATATGTGACACAGACTCTCGGGATGAAGCAGAAGGTCCTCTGCTGCCAGAGGAGGAAGCTCACTCTGACCTGGCCAGCTTCCAGCCCACAGACAGTGATGTGCCCAGCTTTCTGGAAGACTGTAACAGGGTGATTATAGCTTTATTAAAACCAGTGATGCTGCTGCTCTGCTCTCCCTCTATAATGGAGAAAATAGCAGTATCTGCTTCACACTCACCCCAACAAACACTCAGTCTATTCTTTGTTAACCAGCTGTGTTACTTCCTTTGAACTGTTTAAAGAACACCAAAAAGGGACAATGGCAAACATCATTACTTCATGTGAACGTGTTACTATGTTAACTTGCTTTGTCCCCATCAAATAAACTGAATAAAAAAACATGAGAATAAAAGACCAGAACAGGGTTACACAAGATATAATTATATTGACTGTAATTGTACTTACAGTGTCAGTAATAGTATTACAGTATGTTTTGCATGTTTTGGGTCTAAGAGTTTAAAATATTGTCACTTAACATTTTTTGAATATTTCATTAAGATCAATTTTCAATTATATTATAAACCGACATCAGAAAATACCAAAAGTTTGTTATCACTTTAAGTTTTGTTTTTCAAATGTAAAAAGCTTTATGAATAAAATGTATAATTATTATTATTATTATTATTATTATTATAAAAACCTACATCCTGACATCCATACCAAAAAAAACAAACAAACACAATACACAAAGATAAAACATTACTACAGCAGTCTATTATATAGTAAGTCATCAAATTACAAGTTACTGCATCCCATTGTTTCATTTCACACATGGAATCCTTGTAATGGACTGTCTCTGAGTCAAGCGGCAGGTCAATCCCTTTATAAGTATTGTATACACAGCAGTGACCATATGAACAATGACACATCTAATGTACACTCATACAGTCAAGAAATCAACATTAGTTATCTGTATTAAACAGTCCTGAGGCGTTCACAGGCTTTCCATTCAGTTAGAAAAGAAGTGGATTCCATATGTCTAAACTGTCTGTCTGACTGTCTTTTTTTCACTGTTCCCGCTCTCTCACAGGCCAAGCTACCTCGTGGTATCCACCAGGTTCGTCCTCATTTGAAGAACATAGATAACGTGCCTCTTCTGGTGCCACTTTTCACAGACTGCACCCCTGACAGTGAGTCGTCTTCTTGTGTTTTACAATCTCAACAACTGCTGCGAAAAGACAAACGGTTTCTGTGATTCTGGGTCGTCGTAGGATTAAAATGGATCTTTTTTTTTTTGTTTCTTTTAACATTGCAGCGATGTGTGAGATGATGAAGATCATGCAGGAGAACAGGGAGGTTACATGCTGTCTGGGAAGCGCTGCCAATTTCCGAAACAGCCGCCTGTTCTTACAGAGTGACGTCAGGTATACAGAAAAACACACATCTCCCATTACAGTATTATTGTTCCTCTATGGTGTAAACAGCCATGAGTCTGTATGTGATTATAAAGGCTAGATAAAAGGTAATAGATAGATTAAGCTCTCCTCTTCTTCCTCCACAGCATCGGTCTGGACCCTCTGTACCCGTCTCAGTGTTCGTGGGAGACGTTCGGCTACGCCACAGGAGGAGGATTCAACGGAGAGGTGGAGGGTCTGTCTCCTCTGAGGCTCTCTGGACAGCTCAACAGTATGGGCTGCTCCGTCACCTTCCACCAGGGAGAGAGCGTCAGCATGGTCAAACTCATAGAGCAGGTGCAACACACACACACACACACACACACACACACACACACACACACACACACACACACACACTCTCACACACACACACACACACACACACACACACACACACACACACTCAAACACACACACACTCAAACACACACACACACAGACACTGAGTCAATCAGAGAGAGGTGTCACATTCATTATCTGAATTGGCATCCCTGTGTTCCAGGCTCGACACACCACCTACGGCATCCGCAAGTGCTTCCTGTTCCTGCTGCAGTGTCAGCTCAGTCTGGTCATCATCCAGGTGAGAGAGCACAGTACACACACTGATAACTGACTATAAAAATACATCTATTTTATTTATCTGTGTGTATATCATTGCTACCTTTCTGAACAGGAGAGCAAACTGTATGTAGTTAAAGGACCAGTTCACAATTTTTCATGTCTCCTTGAAACAAAAGTCAGGTGCTCTTATGAACATGCAATCATTCCTCTTGTTAATAATGACTATTACAAGTTCCACAGTCCTTGTTTTGAGCATTTCAAAGTAGATGATCAGCTTCTATTGAGCTTCAGCAGTGTGAGTTAGTATGAAGTGATAGACTTTGGCACTAAAAACACTGTAACGTTGAAACATAGAAGATGAAGATTTGACTCATTTGGACGAAGCTTCATATTAGCTTCAGATCAACTTTTAAATACATTTTTACACAGAAGGAGAACTGTGGAATTAGTCCTCTATCACCATTGTAAACATTATGAAGGAATCTTCTAATGGTCAGTATGAACAGGAGGAATGATAACAGCAAGAAAGTGATATTGACTAAATAAAGTAAATCTGGTGTTTTTTTTCAGTTCTTAGCCTGTCTAGCTCAGCTCCCTCCTCCCATAAACACCACCGACATCCTCTGGCTGTCCTGCTTCAGCTGCCCACTGCTGAGGTACACACACACACACACACACACACACACACACACACACACACACACACACACACACACACACACACACACACACACACACACACACACACACACACACACACACAACCTAACAAACTATTAATACTGACCACTGTGTGCTATGTTGAACAGTATGTGGTACTAATGAGCTGCTTCATATGGTGTTGACAGTGTGTCTCTTTTGGGGAAGCCACCAGACAGTTCAGTCATGTCAGTCGCCACAGGGAAGAACCTGGATGCCATTCCCAGGAAGGTAAGAACTCACATCTACTGCTGCTCCATGAGCTTCAGTTAGTGGAAGCTGTGCATGATGATGTACAGTGAGTGAGAGAAGATCCTTCCGACCAACTGGAGTCATTCTAGAAGAAATGTTTCTTCATAATCATGGTAACTATTAATAGCAAAAAAAACAAAAAGAAATGTCCTGTGTGCACGTTGTTCTTGCTGCACGTCCACCACTGGCTTTTCATGAAGGACAGGAAATCCCCATATCTGCGCTCTTCATCTTCTTCTTGTATTTTTATGTGTTTTCATATGAAATACATGTCAGCGCACCCCGGCAGTCTACTGGGGAAGACACATGCCATAAAACCACAACATCCCAGTTTCAATTCCCCTTCACTTCCTATATCTTTTATTTATGTTCTGTATTTATTTATTTATTTGTCATTTCTTATTCACTTCCATACGTCAAAAAAACTAAATAACCTAACCCTGAAAATACATTGCAGGACAAAAAACAGTGCAGAACAATAAATAGGAAAATAAATAGTAAGACAGGAATAAATTCAACTTCCTGTTGATTCTCTCTACTGTCACCATAATAAAAGCGTAAATGCCCCCAAGACATTTATTAAGAAAAAACACTGAATACATTCTGATATGTAACTTTTTTTAGTTATGTAATTTTATATTTCATAAACAGCTTTCTTACAGTTGCACATGATATTAATTTAATACTCTACATAAAGCTGTAAGAGAAGTGAGCTCTGTGAACATGTTTAAACCACAGCTGAAAACATATTTGATCTGGTTTTTAATTAGTGTCTAATTTTTTACAAATTATCTAATTGTATTATTATTATTTTATTTTTTATTATTTGCTGTTTGTTTTATTGTATTTTATTTTTATTTTTCTCTGTAAAGCACTTTGAGCTCCATCCCATGTATGAAAGGTGCTCTATAAATAAAGTTTATTATCATTATTACATACAAAATGAACAGATAAGAAGTTCCTCATGAAAAGAAAGCAGTTTATTCTGACTCTCTCGTGTCGTGTCGTGTCCTCTGCCAGACTCAGAACTACTTCCTGGGCTGTTTCCTGTTGAAGTTCAGCCTGACGGTGTGCGCCTACCTGTTGGCGTTCGGCTTCACCCTTCAGGAGATCTGCCTCAGAAGCAACAACCTCACCTTATCTGACAACAGCACTGTCACCTGCCTTCATATACTCACTACCAGGTAGGAGCAACTCTGTCATGCTCACCCTCACACAGCTTCCTAACACAGTGTTAAACTACACTTATTAAGCATTTAAACAGGGGGTTGTGGGAAATGTAGTCTTTCCCCAACCATAGACTCATTAGCTGATGGTGATTACAAGGTGTCATAATAAAAGTAGGATGATATTTATTCAGAGTGTGATAGAAATAACACACACATATAATGAATGTGTTATATATATATTCCTGCAGCTCTTCAGACGAAGCTCCTCATTGGTTCAGCGAGCTGTCAAACGGCCTGCTACTGACTCAGAAAGTCATGGCAGGGTTCCTCGTCTTACACACAGGTAGGAACACTCATTCACTAATCTTCACTACACATATTAAATAAACAGATATGGATGTAAACTGCAATGTGACATATATTTCTAGTTGTAATAATTGAGGTCTTCTCTGTGTTTGTCAGTGGTGATCTCTCTCAGCTACGTCCACCGCTCTCAGCCTCTGTGGAGGAAGAGTCCATTCAGCAACACCTGGTGGTGTCTCACTGTACCTGTGGTGTAAGTACTCACCTTGATGGAAGTCACGCTAGGTTCAATAACAGGGACGTTTTTGCTCCACGTGTTTTTCTCACTGTGATTTTATTCGCTGATTTTTACTGAGCAGCTTTAAAGTCCAGCACTTCTCAGACTGCTCTGTGCTGTAAATCTCTTAATCACTCCGTCTAAAGCTGTGTACAGACTCATATTATTACTGCAGAGAAATTCAGACTACTCATTCATTACAGTGAGACAAACAGAGCGCTCCCACACAAAAAAAGCAAGAAAAAAAAAGCTGCATCATTCTGGGGAAAAAAAGCATAAAAGCTCAACATTTGCCAGAACACACTGCATTGGCCAATCAAATACGTACAAGCACACATTCCTGGATAAGTTAGTTACATGTAGTTCTGCTGTTTAGCTTGTGCTAGTTGAGATGGAGGTTTAAATGATCTTATATAACCTTCATAAACTTCCCAGAGCTGTAAAATCCTCTCATAACATACAACTGCTGCTTTATCTGTCTGAAACTCCTCAATGTGAGACTGAGACACAGACTCCTTGACCTTTTCACATTTATGGTATGTTGCAGCCTGAAGTGTTTAAATAAATCCCCCCCCCCCCCAATCAATCTGCACTCAGTACCCCATAATGACACAGTTAAAACAGGATCTATTCTTTGTAAATGTATTAATTAAGGAAAAACAAAAAATATAAAAATCAAATCACATAAAGCCCACATCAGAGCAGTGATGATGCTCCTTCTGGAAGTTTCTCCACACAAGTTTCTGGAGCTCAGCCAGAGTGACCATTGGTTCTTGGTTCATTGAGTTCTTGGTCAGTCTCTCTTGCCAAGGTCAGGCGTCATGCTCTAGGAAGAGTCCTGGTTGTTGCAAACTTCCTCTATTTAAGAATTATGGATGCCTCTGTGCTGCTGAGAACCTTCAGTGCAGCAGAAATGTTTTTGTCTCAACACAGTCCTCTCTGAGTTCTGCAGGCAGCTCCTTCCAACTCATAGCTTGGTTTTTGCTCTGATTTTAAATGTCAGCTGTGAGACTGTTTATGTTAATATAAAGTGTGTGTCTTTCCAAATCATGTCCAATCAGTTTCATTTAGCACAGGTGGACTCTAGTAAATGATGTAGAAATCACTACTATCATACCAAAGGGTCTGAACACTGAAGTCAGTGTGATATTTCTGTTCTTACTTTTTAATTCATTTCTAAACATATCTAATATTCAGTTTGTCTTGTCATTGTGGGTTATTACAAAAATACAATGAAACAATTTGAGCATAAAGCTGCAACATACAATTTGAAAGTGAAGAGGTCTTTATATGTAATGTAGAGCTCAATTCATTAAGTCAAGAGAATTATTTTCAACTATTTTGATAATAAATGAATCATTTCAGTCATTTTTTAAAGCAGAAATAGTTTTTAAAAAAAGCCTCATATTCTCTTGTTCTCCTCGTTGTTATAGATACAGTAAACTGACACAAGACATACTGAAGATGAAGATGTCCGCTGACACTATACATCTCATAAAGAAGTTGATAATTGATTAATTGAAAAATCAACATAATAATCAGCAGATTCTTCAATAATGAAAATAACTGTCAGTAATGTAGAGTTCATCCTACAAACCAGAGACAGAGAATTCATTCACACTGTGAAATAGAGTGTGCTAAAATGTGACCTCAGACTTATTTTAGACTGATCTTTGAACTTTGAAAGTCACTCAGTAACTGAACCTGCTAAGCTTTTTATTACTTTAAAATCACAACATAGAGTAACTGACCCTCCTCTCCTCTCCTCCCCTCCTCTCCTCTCCTCTCCTCCAGTCTGCTGAGCCAGGTGGTTCAGGCCACGGTGGATTACCAGCTGTGGCGTGATCAGGGCAGCCTGCTGACCTTTGACCTGGCTGACATACCGCTGCTGGCCTGGCTGCTGGCCTCTCTGTCCCCGCTGCTGGTGGTGGTGGTCAACGAGGTGGTGAAGCTGCACGAGATACGGTACGAACACCCGCTTTCACAGCTTAGTGATGGACGTGATGATTATTATTTTAACGTTTGGAAGCTGTAAGGAGCGACAGAGAAAGTAAAATCAAAACCCCCTTCCAAGATCAATGCTGTACTGATCTACCGGCCGCCCAAACCACACCCATCCTTCATCACAGAGATTCACGACCTTCTCACCTCGCTCTGCTCTCTATCCTCCAATAACATCATACTTGGTGATATGAACATTCACATTGATAATCCCTCCTCCCCCCTGGCAGCTGATTTCCTTCATGTACTGGACTGTCTCAACCTCACACAGCACGTTGATGCACCTACACACACCAGAGGGCGCACTTTAGACCTGGTCATCACAGACTCTCCTTCCATCAAAGATCTGTCAGTATATGACCTGGGCGTCTCTGATCACAGCATCATTTCCATGGACATTTCCTGCCCATCTCTCCTCCCCCAGCCTAAACGCGATATTCATTTTCGCAACATAAAAAACATCAACCCTGCCATCTTGCACTCTGACCTCCAACTGCTGGCCTCAGTCAACCTTCCATCAGTCAACAAATCGGTCGATCACTACAACCATTCTCTTCGCTGCCTCCTGGATATACATGCCCCTCTCAAAACAAGAACTGTGTCTTTCTCCCGCACTGCCCCCTGGTTCACGAAAGAACTGCGCAAGATGAAGGCTGCTGGCCGTGCCATTGAGAGGCGTGTCAAATCATCTGGCCTGGTGGTACACAAGCTGGCCTACAAAAACCACCAGAAGGCCTATGCAGCAGCCCTTAAAGAAGCCCGGTCCATCTACTACTCCAACATCATCAATAACAGTCCAGGAAATTCAAAACAGCTGTTTTCCACCATAAACTATCTCCTTAATCCCAAAAACCAAACCCATACAGAACCCACAGTAGAACACTGCAACAGGTTTCTTGCATTTTTCAAAGACAAGATAAATTCCATCCGGTCCCAGCTCTCAGGCTCCCCAGCTCCATTTCTGCCATCTGCCTGCCCTCAACCTGCACTTTTCAGCACCTTTGCTACAGTCACACAGACTGAAGTTGAGGGTTTCATCAAAAAGATGAAGCCCTCCACCTCCCCCCTGGACCCCATCCCTACAACACTCATCAAATCAAACCTGTCTGTCATAAGCCCTCTTATCACACAAATAATAAACCACTCGTTAAACTCCGGCCATGTCCCGCCCTCACTCAAAACTGCCGTTATCAAGCCTCTCCTGAAGAAACCCAACCTCGACCCAGAATGTCTCTCAAACTACCGGCCCATTTCCCATCTTCCATTCCTGTCTAAAGTGCTTGAAAAAGCTGTTGCCGCACAGCTACAGGAACATCTACAACTCCACTCACTGTTTGAAATATTCCAATCTGGTTTCCGCACTGCCCATAGTACAGAGACAGCATTGTTGAGAGTTACCAACGACCTTCTCATCTCTGCCGATTCTGGATCCCCCTCCCTGCTCATCCTTCTGGACCTTTCAGCGGCTTTTGACACTGTCGACCACCATATCCTCCTAAGCCGCCTCCACACCGACATTGGTCTCCATCATTCCACACTGGACTGGTTCACCTCTTACCTCGCCAACAGGACAGAGTACATCAGCCTGGGCTCTGCCAGGTCCCAAACAGCCCCTGTTACATGCGGTGTCCCCCAAGGATCTGTCCTAGGACCCCTCCTCTTTATTCTGTACATGCTGCCACTGGGTCGTGTCATCAGCCGGCACGGCATCTCTTTTCACTGCTACGCCGATGACACTCAGTTGTACCTCCGAACTGACCCCAACCTACGTTCAACCCCGGTCCACTCATCATCACCTACTCTAGCCCTCTCCAACTGCCTGGAGGAGATCAGGGCGTGGATGAGTCACAACTTCCTCCTGCTGAACAGCTCCAAAACCGAAGCCATACAAATTGGTACCCCTCATCAGGTCCAGTCATCACCCATAACCACCATCTCCTTCTCTGGTCAAGACATCCCCCTCTTTACCTCAGTTACCAACCTCGGTGTGAAGCTGGACCCACAACTTACCTTTTTAAACCACATCAAACATCTGTACAAAACCTGCTTTTTCCATATCAAGAACATTTCTAAACTCCGCCCATTCCTCACCTTCTCTGATGCTGAAAAACTCGTCCACGCCCTGATCTCCTCCAGGCTTGATTACTGTAACAGCCTGCTCATCGGTATACCCAACAAACACCTTCAGAAACTTCAATTCATTCAGAACTGTGCTGCCCGAACTCTGATGAAAACCCGTAAATACGACCACATCACCCCCATTCTTCAGAACCTACACTGGCTTCCCATAACCTCAAGAATCCAATACAAAATCGCCCTCTTCACCCACCTTTGCATCTACAGCAACGCCCCGCAATACCTCAAAGACCTCCTTACCCCTCACTCATCCACCCGTAACCTCCGGTCCCAAAGCACCAACCTCCTCCATCAGCCCCGCACACGACTCCGCACCATGGGAGACCGAGCCTTCTGCTCCACTGCCCCCCACATCTGG
This sequence comes from Scomber scombrus, assembly GCF_963691925.1. NCBI lineage: Eukaryota > Metazoa > Chordata > Actinopteri > Scombriformes > Scombridae > Scomber > Scomber scombrus. The sequence goes on from NC_084990.1 coordinate 2,739,881, forward strand.
AACTCCCTCCCTGAACACCTACGACAACCCCAGTCTGTCGATGCCTTTAAAAAAGGGCTTAAAACTTTTTTGTTCAGACAGGCTTTCCCAGGTCGTTCCTAGATGTTTTTATTCTCTTTCTGCACTTTCTTCTCCTCTTATAGCTATTCTTTCTTCTGCTGATTTTAATCGTGTCTGATTTTTCTCTTAGTCTTTTGTTTATTTTGTTTTTTGGTTTCTGTAGCACTTTGAGATTACTTTATGAAAAGTGCTTTACAAATAAAATGTATTATTATTAAAAGCAGATGTCACAGATTTAGATTTGCAGCTGGAATCACTGTGGGATTATTGAGGATTATTGAGTGATCACAGTGAAACATGTAGCACATTGGATCTTCAGCCACTTTCAGAAGTGCACATAATATCAGTCATATGAATACTCCATGTCACTTTTAAGTTCCAGTCATGAAGCAGTCTTATTTTATCAGACCTAAATAAGCACAGAGTGACTTATTCAATCAAAGTCTCGCTCCACCTTCTTAAATTCATTGACTTATCATCTTTTTGGCACAAAGAATAAAATGAGTGTTGGTTGATGAGATTCTTGCTGTATCACATTAGTGTGTAAAATGACTGGAATGATATGAATGAAATGAGTCTAAATATGTCTCGTCATTTCAACCATGTTTTTCATCTCTCAAACGTCATTACTCTCATGTTTAATGCAGAAAACTGACCTGAAGCATGTTTTTTTTTAATTCCAAGCTTCAGTTGGCAAAACACAGGCGACCTACACTCCATACTGTGCCTGAACGCCTCATGTTTGGACAGGGAGATGAAACAGCTTTCACTACATCACCTGTGTAGACTGTCTTAGGGTGACGATGGTGATTAATCCAAACTATGACGGCAAAATCAGTGTTTAAACTGATGCACACTCTGCTTCCTTCATATCACAACTTTTAGCTGTGAGCGTTGTTGCTCTTTGTGTCTGAATCAAATCAGTACAGAATATTAACAGAGACTCACTGTGTAAGTGACAGGAGGCATGATCATGAACACATAGATAGGGTTGGGTAGAGTCACTTTCAGCCATGAACTGGGATTCATTATTCAATGTGTCCATTCAATTCAATTATTCAGCACAGCTGAACCAGACCATATTTGGGTGGTTAAGGACATGTGGCACATCTGGAGTTAACTTCTCTTTTTTTTTCTTTTAACACAAATGTAAGAGAACATTTTAGAGAATATTGCTGCATCTCTGCATGTTAGGTCTCTCCACTGTTACATGTCCTGTGTGTTGATCATGAGCTCTGATTTGTCCCCTTTGTGTATTTCAGGGTGCGAGTTCGCTACCAGAAGAGGCAGAAGCTGCAGTTTGAAACAAAGCTGGGAATGAACTCTCCTTTCTGAGACCTTCCCTCACAGCTGGAAGTTGGACATCGGTTGACGTGGCAACACTGGGAACCAGTCAGTCAAGTCAGTCAGTTGTGGAAAGCAGGGAACACTGCAGTCCCCTCCATTAACACTGCAACCATCAGCAGGAGCAAGTGTCAACCAAACGTCACAACAGGGGGCTAGTGGGAGTGGGTGTGGGGGGGGGCTTTATTACAAATATCAAAGCTAACCGGAGTGTGTTATCTTTGAAACAGCGGATTCTCTCGAGCAGGGAAAAAAAGGAAAAACTCCAAAGCATTCATTTTCCTTTTTTTTGAAGAAGAAAAGAGCCAAAAAAAGGCAACTATTTATTGTCTGGGGTTTTTAGTTAGTTTTTAAAAAGGCATGAGGAATGTTTCTGAAGAGGTTTACGCTTCCTCACTTCTCACTTCCTGTCCTCCACCTCTTTTCTTAAAGACTCATTCTGCACGGTCCGCTCTCATCTACAGGAAGCATCATCCAGTGAGACGCGCTCCAGACTTTCAGCCAGTTTCACATTAACATCAGTGTGTCTCCTTCCAGAGTCGGGTTGTAACACTACCTCTGAAATAATGTGATTCAGCCTCTGAGCTACAAAGGTTCTCTATTATTTGATCCTATTTTAACACAATATTCTTACTCAATTCCTGAGCTAAGCCGAGGTCAGACCTGCTGGATTAGGGATTCAATCGGATCAGACCTTTTCTACACACATATTTACATTTAAATATATATAGAACTTTTCCATTCACTTAAAAGAGAAAGTGTGTCCAAACTTTTGACTTGTACTGTGCATCTAACTGAATGTGGCAGCATGCTGCTTAGAACCCACGCAGCTGTGCAGTGATTTTAGCAAGTCCCTTCCTACTGTAAGTGGCAGATTTGATATATATATATTTTAGCAAGTCCCTTCCTACTGTAAGTGGCAGATTTGATGATATATATATATATATACATACACACAGTAGGGTCTAAAAGTATACATGTATATAATAAAAGGATGTTCACCTCTGGTAATTAAACCTACTGGAGTCTTCTGAAAGGTGCTTCATATCATTCAGTTGCCTTCCTTCTCTCTCTCTCTCTCTCTCTCTCTGTCTCTCTCTCTCTCTCTCTCTCTCTCTCCCTCTCTCCTCTCTCTCTCTCTCTCTCTCTCTCTCTCTCTCTCTCTCTCTCTCTCCTCTCTCTCTCTCTCTCTCTCTCTCTCTCTCTCTCTCTCTCTCTCTCTCTCACACACACATCTCAACACCTCCACACACAGGAGCTCAGGATAATGTCAAGTTAGGAAATGTAGAAACAAATTTTAAAAAATAGTGAAGTATATGATCTGCTAAATGTGTTAACCCGCCACATTTTTTCATTTTCATTTTCCCTGCCTGCTTTTTCATTTTTTTTCCTACTGTGTTCCGACTTTTTTTTTTTTTTTAATTCACAACATCCACGTCTCAGCATCAGCATCAGCAGCACACGTCTGTATCACTGATGGTCTCCTCCAGTCAGACCAGCCTTCTGTGTGGTGCTGTTATTAGAATACAGGTGAGAATTAAACACCATGCTTTGATGTGATACAAAAATATAAAATGATATGAACTGTTATAAAAGATATTTCTTTTTTTTTCTTTTTTTAAATCATTTGGAATCTTGTGACATTTACATCATAATTCCTTAAATATTGAGTTTTTTAATCTAATTTCAACAGAGGATTTTATCACTCTTATTCCTAAAAGTTTCAGTCAATGAAAAGACTGCAAATATAATGAGCTGAGGTCATGTGCTTTGGTATTTATTCTCTGGGAATTTGGAGGTTTTAGCAACATGTGGGGGTCATTTAAAAACGTCCTCCTGGTGGATATTTTATAAGCTGATTATAGATACGATTTATTTAAATTTGACTGATTTTAAGACGATAAAAATAAAGAATTGAACATTTAAACACAATGGAGTAGATCAAATCTGACACATTGAATTGATTAAAGCTTATTTTCTGTATTCAGGGTTGGTGATGGAATTGAACTCATGACTTCAGTGTGTGTCCACAGCTCTGTTAAACCTGTGTGCTCACTTTTACATGTGTGCCTGTTTGATTTATTCCATAGCTTTACTGTGAATCAAAGTCATTTAAAGGAGGTTTTCTGGTTTTAGAGCGTTGTGGTGTGGTGGTGACCATTTAGTCCGGACATCGCAAGTAAACTGCTGATATTTAAGACCAATGTCACAATGCAAAGAATCGTTTATATTTTTGTTTATTTTATTTCGCACCCCCCCTCACACCCCTCCCTCTTTTTTCAACTTTTCCTGTTTTCTATCATGACAAACATATGGATTGTGCTGCATGAATCGGATCCAGTGAATGCTCTTGTCTTGATCAGTGTACATGTTAATCTATACTGCTACTGTTCTGTTCACCACACACACACACACACACACACACACACACAAATACACATACACACACACACACACACACTCATCTGAGCATGGGGGGGGGGGGGTTGTACTGCATATATACTGTACGTTAGAGCCCCCCCGTCACGCCAGGCTTTTTGATATCATGATCACACACACACATGCTGGGAGCTGAAGCCTCTATCAGTGGATATTTGGGAAAGGGTGTGGGGGGGTATAAGAGGGTTGCAGGATGATGGACTATGTTATAGTTGTTCACAAGAATACATAAATGTATATTTTGTATTTTTTAAAGTGTCTATGTTCAGGACTTTTGACAGATTTGTTTGTGTAATGATTATGTCATGTTAATAAATATGCTCTTTTATTTATAACATTGTAGTGTGGAAATCATTCAGTGCAGCAAGAGGACTCAAATTCTGCTTTATGTTACAACTTCTAATCAATTAGAGTCTAAGTCTATTATTTGATACAGAGAATAAGTGTCAATACTAGAGGCAAGTGTGTGTTTTCTCGACGTGTACACACTCAGACACACACATGCTTCTGATTTCAATCCATTTATAGTTGACCTCCAAACTTACATGCAATTCATATCGTTTTACCATTTCCAGTAAATGAGATTTGGTTCTCGGTTAACTTCCTGTTTTATCTAGAAATTCTTAACCTTTAATTTGACCACATTCAGGTGACTCGTCACGAGGAGTTGTGCTCAGTCTGTGAAAATATTTGTATCCTGTCCTCTGTTGCCTAGGAAGTACCCACATGATGTCACGCTGATGAGTTTCATTATGAATAGGAACCAGTGTGCTTTTATTTTTTAAAGCTTAACCAAACATAGGAACTAAAAGTAGAAAAAAAAATCACATTTAGATAATTTTTTTAGGAATGTTGTGAGTGTGCTGAATTTCTGGAATGCTTCTTTAATGCAGTGCCTTAGTTTACCCTCATATACACTATATTTGAATTCAGTGCTAAGAAACAATATTTCACACATATTACAGTCTTAAAAACAAAACACTCAGAGATATTAAACCAGTGGTGTCAAACATATGGACCGTAGGCAAAAACTGGCCTGCAGAGGTGTCTATATCTGGCCCACTAGATAACTAGCTGCTTCAGAGGTTCTTCCACCATGACCAGAACACTCATTTTTTAAAATTGCTAGTTTTCATACTGTTCATCTGTTTTGTAAATAGATGATTTACTATGGTAAAGTTGACTTATATATATATATTATATAATAGGTTATTATGCAATGGTTTTGCTTTCCCGGCTCACTTGGGATCAAATTGGGCTTGAACTAAAATAAGTTTGACACCCCTGCTAAAGCTATTTAAGAAGTTGAAAATATGAATATGAAAAACTTAATGATTGTTCACTTGTCTTTTGTGGAAAATACCTATTATAACACACGCTTACCACATATATTGATTAGTATTTCTCTCTTTTTCTGATGCTATAACCTGATCATGTGGAGATTTTACATGACTAAGATGAGAGAAGTGATCAGTTTCCTCCTACGTGATTCTGTGAATTGGGTACCAGCAGCATCTTATTTCCTCACACTGATGTCAAGCTAACCGGACTCAACATCACTTCCGGTTCACCCTTCAAAGTAAAAGTCGATATTTCAGTTGTGGTCACATTTCTAATTCATAAACGTCCACCTGAGATTTAGGAGGAGTCATTTCAGACACAAGAGCTCCACTACTGTTCGCTTTGTGATTCTTCTTTCCTTCAATGTTTCCTCTACACTGGAAGTAGAGTTAGCTGTTTCCTCTGGGTTCGCTGTCTTCGGCTAACTTGACAAGCAGACGAGGGCTCGGTTCTAAAGAGAGAGCGAGGGTTCTGTTTGTAAGTGTTTAGCATGATACAAGATATTAACTGTGAATTACTGAAGTATGTTAAACCTTTTAAACATACACAGGCTGTATTGTCACGGTCTGCGCGAGTGCTAATGACCTTTTCCCAGTGTTGACTTGCTTGCATGTGTCAACCAGCAGCAAGCTAATGTTAGCTTGGCTAGCTCAGAGGAGAAAGTGTGCGTTTTGTGCGTTAGCGGTCGATTTGACAGCTCGTAAGAGATAAAAAATATATTCTAACAATGTACAGGTGATATTGACTAACAGCTTGGTGTTGACACACTAATTATTTACCATTAATTTGGCTTAGAGGATAAAAAAAAGCCAAGGTTATCTTACCAGTCGTGTAAATGATGTTTGCTTAACGTCGAGAGTCGCTACGCCAAACTTAGTGTAAAAATCTTCACATTTAAAGTCGCTTTGCTTTTGTGCAAATATAGCTTATTGGTATAACGTGACTAAAGATGCAGTACGGATTATTACTAAAACTCTTTCATTCGGGTTGATTTGGGTTCGGTTTAATGCTACATTATACAACAAATATCCAGTTATTTTTCTACCAAGCAACCAAAATACTCAGGGGTGATATCACGGTGCAACGGCGGCGGTACCAAGCAGCGTTACGTTATCCAATGAAGACATTTGCTCTATTTAATTGACACAAAGTGGCGTAACGTTTAAATCATTTATTCAATGCCGAAATGATTTAAACCCGTGATGAATTATAGAAAAGTCTTAAGTTGCGTGTTTCAGTCTTTCTACGTCTCTTACATCTTTCCTGAAGGAGCTTAACATTAAATTGCTCTTTTTCTAAGCGAGGATCGGCTCACCTTAAACACGCAGTAGAACTTGGCTGCAGCCTACACGCAGCCAGTCATCCTTTTTTGTTTTGGGGTACGCTTTGCCTCATCGGTTTACACATTCTCACCACAGTGAAGTAGTGCATTAAGTACTGTATTAATGCTCTCTCTTTGTTGAAGACAGCTGCTGTCCTGTGGTGACTTAAAATGCTGAAACTTTCTCCCTCTTCTGCCTGTCTGTCAGTAGTCTTGAACTTGGATGTAAGCAAAAAAAAACACACACACAGAGAAAGAGGCCGGATTGGAGAAGATTTGTGTCTTTATTGTCACGATTCTTCCCGAGATGGACGTTGGAGTGTCCAAGTCCCATGTGTTTCTCAACTACAGCCCCAGAGCCCTCTTCTCCCAGTGAGACACGCATCTGCATGGTGGTGCTGTGTGCTCCTCCGTCCTGCGTGGTCCCAGTACTTCTTCTTCACTGTTGGCTTACCTCCAGTGCATTCTGCCTCATAGTGTGTGTGTATGTGTGCGTGTGTCGTAGTTTTAAGAAAGAATTGGACGCAAAACTCTACTCAGTGACTTTTTTTTTACGGAATGACTGGAGGTCGCCCAACTACAGTAATGTTGGTATTCAGTGTGTGCAGCTGCAGCTTTTCAGTGCATTCAGGTCAGGGCCGCCGCAGTTTGGCTTGGTGCTTTTATAAAGAAGAAGCGCAGTGCTGTGTGTGTGTGTGAGAGAGAGTGAGTGTGTGTGTGTGTGTGTGTGTGTACGTAAACGCACAGTGATTACACACTAAATGTTTTAATCATTTAGGGGACGATGGAGAGTGTATGTGACTGCTTGTGCACGTGTTCGCCGGGCTAATGGTTTTGGCTACTGATGTAGTCTTGAGTTAGTGAAAGGCTACATTGTAAGAATCTCATTGCAGTGGTTCTCAAAATCAAAGTGGGGTGCGGGGACCCTCCAAGGGCCCCTTTTTGAGGTAACAAAAATTGAAAGTGAAATTGAAAGTGAAAAAGAAGTTATGGACTGTTTCTCACTCACTGTATAGCAACTATTATGCAGTTGAGTCGTCCACCTCGCCACAAGCTCCATTTAGTAGCTGTTCCCGGAGCTTTCAGTCATATTGCATGAGCTTCATCAACCGATCACGATGTTTTTAAGCCCAAAAATGAACTTTGACTCTCAGCAACATGCTCAAAAAAATGGAAATTAGCACATTTAGAATTGTATGATGACTAAGAGAACACCGTCTCCTGATGAAGATCATGCGCTTTGATTTAAAAAGCACAACGGACACTTAATGAACCTCGTGGTGAGACTGTTTTTCTCAACTCCTGTTCAACAAAACTGAGCTGAGCAGTTACCATGACAGTTACATAACTCAACAGCAATGAATAAATAATAACAAAACATCATCTCACATATGTCAAATGGACGGAATCATATTAATAATTCATAAGGGGTCTGTGAGATGACAAAGTTTGAGAACACCTGATCTGTTTTAGAACCTCGGGCTGGCTCATGCTTTCATATTTGTGCTGCATGACCGCACAGCTGCTCAGCAACAACACACCGACAGCAGGTGACAGAGACCTGAGAGAGGACATGTCCCCAGGTGGGGGGGACACTCACAGACGAGAACACCACCATCAGAAGGTAGACTTGTTTCATGTTTGTGTTCAGGTGGAGCATCCCGCTGGGTGCGCAGCGCTTCATGGACGCCGTGAAGGAGGGTCAAAAGAGCTCCCTGAGCTCGGGGAAAATGGTGGCCCTGGCTGCGGGGCTCTCTGTGGGGGCCACGGTGGGCTACATTGTGTACCGCCACATGAGCAGCACCTACAACAGTGAGTGACTGCCTCTAAAGAGTTAATGCTGCAAGCCAAATTCATGCTTTAATGTCTTATAAGCTAATGTGTGAATGACCGGGTGTGTTCTCATTAGCAGGTGAGGGCCCCGAGGTTGAGTTATCCAAGATGTCACTTCCTGTAGAGGTGTACAGGAACATATCCAGATATCAAGCCACGTTTCTGGACATGGTGAGTAATTCACTTCCAGATAGAAACTCTGTAAGTAGTTTCAGGTGCAGACACTTCACAGTTAAATTCATTCTGCATATTTTTTTCTTTTGTAATTGACAGATTATGTTATATGGCACTTGATGCTTTTAGAGCCGTGGTCACCAACTCTGCTCCTGGAGAGCTACTGCACTGCATGTTTTAAGTATCTCTCCACTCTAACACACCTGGTTCTAATAATGAACTTGTTATCAAGCCCTTGACAAGCTTCAGCTGCTTGATAACGAGAGACCTCTGATTTAGAGGGACGTTAAAGAAGCAGGCAGGAGTGTGTGTAAAAACAAAAGATTATGAATGATGACAATGCAAAAATCTACCTCGGGAAACTCAACAATAGTTACTTAACCTCACAGCAAGCTGCCACCTACTCCATCCACAACAATGGAGCATTGACTGGCCTTTTACCTTTTCAGCCTCACTAAACTGGAGTGTAGCATCTACTCAGATTAGCACGAGGTGAACCACACTGATACAAAGCTTCCAAAACATATAGAACAACATTGATGCTGCTATTACTGCTGATAATAACAGTTTTCTCTGGTTATACACACACTCACACAATAATCACATCAGGGAAAATGAAGCCCTTCAACAAAATAAAACATTGTGAACCTCCACTGAAACCTATTTTCCATTATTTGTGTAACATGACTGATAAGTGAAGGTAATGATCTAATACACTGCACAGTAGCAATGTTTGGAAGCAGGGTCCATTGAAAATTGAGAGGGGCAACCTTTACACGGATGAGTCATCATAGATATCAGTGGACATTTATATAGACAGCTGCTTCAATACGTTCATCCTTCTGTCACCATGTGTCATTTTATTAGTTTATTTACTTTGTGTGACTGTATCTTAATTTGAAGTTCACTTAATTGTCTTATTCTCAGCTACAGCTTCTATTTCTGCTGCCAAAAAAAAGACCCAATTACCTGACAGGAGCTCAAAGTTCAGTCTAATTTTTATCACCATGGAGATTTGATGTTGTCTCCATGGTTCCATGCTGATGTAGATGATGTAGTTTTTCATCCTTAGTTTTTCAACCATCACTACTAAGGCTGGGTATCGTTTAAAAAACGTACGATACCAGTACCAATCCAAGTACCTTAAAGTGACACTGATACCAACTGAGTTCTTCATTTGATACCCATCACACATGTAGTGTTCTGTCTTTTATCTGGTGTAACAGGAGTGTAGTGTTGCTGAACTGCTAATCACGCTAACTCAAATTCACCACGACTTCACCACCACAGACAGGTTGTAGCTGCTGTGGCAGTGGGCCAATCACATATCGCATTAAATTACAGAACGCTTGCATTGATTGGCTGTTAGGAAATCCATACAAATAGTCATATGTTGTAGCTCTGGGTGCAAAAAGGATCAATTGCAGGTATCGTTTGACCGGAGATGTTTCCATACTACTTGGTATCGATTTATTTCAGTCGATACCTTAAAGTACCCAATACCCTAATCACTACTGATACATCTATATAAGTTTGGCCTAATGAACGTGAAACAAACTGCACATGCATCATTCTGCACAGTGAAGAAATACACATTTAAATGAAAGGCAATGGACTTCAAACTATATTGTATTCTTGCCTACTGCCTCTGCTATTGAAAAAATAACCTAACCCTAACCCATTTTTGTAGTTGCATGACTGCATGTCAAAACAAATCCACTGAAATCTGATTCTACTATGTGTATTTCCCCAGTGTGTGATTTCAGTCTTTAACTCTTTGCTTTCCCTCTCTGCTTCTTTCTCCTTCAGGTGACCCAGAAGTCTGGAGCTCATGTCCGGGTTTTATCAGATTCGGGGGAACCAGGATGTAAGACGGCCGTGTGTTTCGTGCTGCAGGGCTCTAAGGAGCAAGTCCTGCTGGCTCGCTGCATCCTGGAGAACCTGGTCACAGACTGCCAACCCATGACTGAGGCTTTGGAGGTCCCTCAGACTGCGTTTGGACGTATTATAGGTAGCGAGGATGATCAGATTGATTCCTAGACCATAACCATTACATTAGTTAGTAGCATTGATGAATTCTGAACGTTGAAGTTGACAGATGTTTTTGACACAAAATTGGCCCCATATACATAAGTCTTGTGCCCACCCCCCATGTGTGTTTCAGGGCGTGGTGGAGAGAATTTGAAACTAATCACCAGGACCACAGGGGTCAAAGTGGCTTGTTCCAAAGAGAAGACACAGGGTCCTGGTGCAAAGGGCAGCGTCACAATCACAGGGACCAGACAGGAAGTGAAACAGGCCAAGGTGAGGACGATTCATTCAGTGGACACATAGCAGGAACTTAATGAGCCGTATCTTAATGTGTTGCCATCATTATCTTTCCTGCTTTTGTTCCTGAACCCAACTTTGTGGTATTGCTCAGGGGGAAATAACCCATTTCTGGTGGTGGGTCCTCTTTTCAAAGCATCCTATTTAGAATCTTAAGTCAACTCTTCTTTTGTGGTGTATTTGCAGGAGCTGATTCTAGAAAAAGTCAGAGAGGACATGATGGTGAGGACAAAGATCTCGCAGTCTTCTGCCCTGCGTCAGAAACGTGGACAGACAGCAGCGAATCAGAGAGCAGACAGCACAGAGACAGAAGCACCGCTGGGCCTGAATAACAACGGCCCCTACAGCCAGGCAGAGAAGAGGGGGGTGGTCCACGCCAACGGAACCACTGGAGAACCAGAACGTATTTTTGATAAGGTGGAGGAGCTTAAAATAACCAACACAGACAGCAAAGAAGAAGAGGAGGAGGAGAGTCTGTCTACAGACTCACTCTCTGAAGTCTCCAAGTTTGAAAGTTAGTTTCTTTATAATAGAACCAATCTATCTTTGAACACAGTCATTCCGTACAAAGATCTCATTATATTTTCCTCCCTGTGTGTGTCGTCCAGTTCCCAGTCCTGACCTGAGCTTCCAGCCTGACGAACATCTTGAAGTTTATGTTTCTGCATCAGAGAACCCAAACCACTTCTGGATCCAGATCCTAGGGGTCCGCTCCCTCCAGCTGGACAAACTGATAGAAGAGATGAACCGGTTCTACAACAGCGGCAGCCCCACTGTAAGGACGAGTGCCTTTACTTTGATGTTATAACACTGTCCTAATGAAATAATACTCAATAACAAATTGAACCACGGTGTGATGTTTACCCTGCTGTGTGTTCTGCAGGATCAGAGAGTTGAGACCATCGTGGTGGGGGACATCGTGGCAGCTCCATACCGAGAGCACGACTCATGGAACAGGGCGAGGGTGCTGGGAGTCCTGGCCTCTGGACTGGTGGATCTTTACTATGTTGACTTTGGGGACAATGGGGAGCTTCCCAAAGAGAGCCTCCGCCGTATGAGGTGAAAGAGAACTAATCCACTGCATTTTTAAAAATAAATTTAGATGTTCCTATTGTAACTTTTTAATTTCAAACAATAATATGATTATCCAAAATGAAAAAGACACAGATCTACAGCATCCTGGCATTGACCACAGTGTTGACCAGTCTGTGGAAATTAATGCTCCACAGCAATAGAACAATCTAAACTCATCTAAATTAGAGTTAATGTCAGTCTTAGTCAGACGTTTGTCTTTATGTCCTTCTAAGGACCCTAGCCCTTTACCCCAACCTTAACCATCACAACTAAATACCTAAACCCAACCCTTACCCTAAACCGAATTAAACCCAATCCTAACCTTAACCTTAAAACCAAGTCTTAACACTCAAATTGCCCTTTGAAGTTGTGAGGATTGGCTGAAATGTCCTCATAATGAAACCACATGATACTTAGCCTACACCACACCTGCACATGTAAAATTGACACCTTCTGACCCCCTTAGACAAACCAGTCTTAACAGCTCATCAGAGAACACCTGCAGCAGATCAGCAAGCAGAGTTCTCTCTTTCTTCTGACTTTAGACTTCAGTTTAGACTCAGCTAATTCAATAACAGCTTTTTGCTTTTGCTACATTAATATTTCAGGAGTGACTTCCTCAGTTTACCATTCCAGGCTATTGAGTGCAACTTAGCAGGAGTGAGACCAAAAGGTAAAGCCTTCATCTTTATAACTTTTATCACAGACATCTTTTTTTTTTATCTTTTGATTTTGACCTTTTCCACAAAATGTACTATTTATATTTCCTAATCAGTCCTCTTCCTGTTCTCCAGGAGAAGTGTGGACTGAGGCAGCCCTGGACGAGTTTGAGCAGCTGACACACTGCGCCTGCTGGAGACCCCTACAGGCCAAACTGTGCAGCTACTCTCACTCTGACATTTCCTCCTGGCCCAGTGTCAAGCTCTATGACAACAGCGAGGGCAAGGTCTGCTAGCAATCATATTAATTTACTCATCTCTTTTTTATCTCCTGTTGCATACTTGTTGAAATGAAAATAGTCTCCTCCAGACTGTAGATATCGGTGAGGAGCTCATCAGGCTGGACCATGCTGTCAGCTTCCAGGAATTGGTGAACGGCAAGAGTGAGGGGAACAATCTCGGCTGCCTGCAGAGGATGCTGGTGAGTCACTGAAGGGGTGCAACTGATCATAAAAGTCACGGTTTGGATTGTATCACAGTTTTGAGTCTTGGATCATTTGTCAGTTCAGCAAAAAGCAATAAAAAACAAGAGAGATAAATAACTGCTTTCTATTTATTCTGTAAAAGACTTGAAGCAAAGAACTTTTTAACCATGGTCTTAAATGAAAACAACATTCAAGATGTCCAATGATTTAATACAAACTTAAAATATATAAAATATTCAATACTCAGTTGTTAAATGAAAATGTTACATGAGGAATGATAGCTTCTTCCTGCAGTCATCAAACAAATATTTACAATGAAAAAGTGCACCGCTAACTAGAAATCAGCATGTAAACATACCTGAAAATGCCACTTCATACGCATTAGATGCTATTCAAAATGTCTGTTAGTGCCCATAGACACGCTGTCTGTCCATGACTTGTAGCTACAGCAGTTTGTTAACTTTGTCTTCAATGAGACTTAAAAATGTGCAATTAATCAGCAGTTCACATGCTTGCTGAACTCACAATTTTGGCTTCGAAAAGATAATGAAAAGATAATAAAAAATAGATTAAAAAAAAGTATTGCGCTGCATCTCGTTTCACAATGATGACCTCATTGTGTCTCGGGTTATAAATCCAGTGTACACCTTTCCTTTACAGCAGTGCGCTTCCGCCCCTCCCTAAAAGTCCCAACTCGCTCTCACTAAGAATCCAGATAGGAAGTGAGACATGAGTGGTGTGTAAATGTCTCTGTCTATCTGTTCAATCCACACTGACACAGACCTGCAGTCAGCGTCTGTCAGCAATGGTGTTTCTTGGCTCCAGGAAAGTTTTACAAATATAAAGCTTCCATGGATTAAAAATTCATAGCACAAAGAGTCATAATTGACCTTGTCTGCTGTTTGAGATGTCCTGTCAGCAGGTTTATAGATGTCTCTTTTACAATGGTGGTCATTTTGTGCTGTAAGAGGATTTTTTAAACTGTAATACTGAGAGTGACCACTGGGAAAAATTGGCTACGAGGCTGAGGCGATGCCTTATCCAGCTCCTATAATACATCCATATTTGTTATCACCTTCATGCAGAGTTTTCATGATCCAACTGTCAAACTGGAAGTTCAAAGATATAAGTAGAAGAGGGAGGTACGATATGCAAGCCAGTACAGACACGTGTTTCTGTTAGTACTGCAGAAATGTTCTCTTAAGGGCCCTAAATAAGTATTCTGTGTGGAGACTTTAAGTCCACGTCCCCGATTCCTACAGGTGACTGAACTGTTAATTGGACTCATATCAGCTTAAACCTGGACTGAGCATTTTGAAAGCCATTCTTGAGCCGTTCTCTATCATTCATTGACAAACATTAGAGGGTGTATCTCTATTTTGAGGGAAGCATTGTGACTCTTCTAGGTATTCATACCATCTTACAGCAAGAATGACTGAACTTCAATAAACATGACTACTTCCAACAAACATTATACTTCTAATTCATATATTGAAAATGACATTCTTCTCATTTTTTTGCCCACCAGCTGCTTTAACGCTCTTTATTTTTTATCGTCCTGCAGGATGATGTGATAGGAGCCTCCTCAGAGCTGAGTCTGTCCTGTATCAGCTTATCAGGTGAGTAGAATAAGGGGTAATGAGTCAGTAAGTGTCTCAATACATGAATATACATTTACAAAAAGCGTGTGAACACAACACAAAAAATAGCAACGTCTCTATTAAAGCAGCAGCTCACTTTTAAAAGTATATCAGAGCATTAAAATTGACTCAGAAACATCTGTAAATGCATAGTTGGAACAAGTATTCACTGACACACAGTCTAAACTGTTCACACATTGACTGTATACGCTCTACACACACCATGCCATCCTGTGCAGCCTCCCCTTTCCCAGCTAGGAAAAGCAATAGTCCATCATCCCCCCTCATTCGCTGATATGTGATCCAATTACCAGCGGGCACAAATCAAATTCAGTGTTGAGTACTCCACTCGGGCGTGCTCCCTCCGACGTCTCCGTGCCAACACTGCAGAGCTCTCCAAGCATTTGGGAGTTGAGCATTGATGAAATGATTCGATGAGCGCGGAGAGGATGTTTGGCAACAAGGAGATGGAGAGGATAAAGGAGGACGTGACAGCCGAGAGAGAAGCTTCTCTCGTGATGGCACTGATGTTATTTACATGGAGCTTATTGAATCTGATGACAGGCAGCAAGAACTGGAAAGAAATAATGGGCCGCTGCCACCACAGTGAAGTGAAGAGAAGTGAAATTGGGGTAAATAGTGATCAAAATGGAGCTGGAGTAGATGAACAAGCTGGTTTATTCGAATGCAGCATTTCAAGAGACACCAAACAGACTCTGTCAGAGAGAGGAAATATGCTATCAACCAATCGCTTTTCAGCATTTACCTGTGCTCTTATACAATGATAAAGATAGAGGTGAATGTTTAACTAGAACTCCTAAATTCACACTGTTTGGACTAAACACAGTACAGCATGTGGGCACTGATACCTCTATCACACACATGATGTAATGCTGTGAATCAAATGTGGCGTGTGCACTCATATACTGGACCCTGAAATTGAAATCAGAGCTGGATTATGTAAGAACTTGTAAAAATGTAATGAAGTATAGCTGTAAAGTACACTTTATATTGTACACAGTATATCACAGCTGTAAGCACTCTCAGAGCTGTCCCAGTATAGTAGCAATGCAAGACTGGAAATGAATATATGTATAATGTAATACGTCTTTTTAGGATTTATGAGGACTGTATATTATTTGATCATTTTCAAATAATACATTTTTAATTTAACACAAAGCAGCTTTAGGCCTGTCACAACAATTATCAACTTATCGTACAATAACATACTTATCCACCTCATCATGTCTATATATGGACTTATCATATGATACATGGACATGAACTTGATCTTTTTTTTTTTACCTCAATATTGCCACACCTCACATTAGCAGCTAAGATGCTATTCATGTCACATTGACTAAACAAGTAGTGTCCTCCATTCCTCACTGTGTACGTCCTGAGTGGAGACTGTAGAAGAATTAAAGGTAAATAACTCTGTCCCCAACCATAATGTAGCACCCACTCTCCAATCCCACCCCCCACCCCCCTTACATCATTATACTATTATATTATCATTATATCAGTGGTATAAAATGATCTTAAAATTACAATAATATGGTTTATCTCGATTATTTCTGAGACAATGTATCGTCAAATAAAAGTAGTTATCATGACAGCCCTAAGCAGCTTCACTTGATTAATATACAGTCAGAATTGAGTTGAATAATGAATGCAGTATTTGATTAAAAAATGAGTAAACAAGGCAGTGCTTTTTAAGTACTGCTACTGGCACATATGAGTGGATATCATATTAGTACAGAAGTTTGAGGTTTATGACATGAACACACTGTACTTCATTTCTAATACAAAAAGAGGAACTATGTTATAGTTTGTAGGCCTTTTCACTGATATTTTAAGATGTGTATTTAAGTGTCCCAGTACAGTGAGACAGTGGTTATTTACACCTTCTGTGACACGTCTTAAAGTCTACATCTGGAACTTATTACATTCTGATTTTCCTGTCAAGCTTCTGCACATGTGGATTCAAAGGAAAAGCCATTTTTAACTGAAGCATTAACAGAAGTGTTTCCTTCCTTTCATTCCTCAGAAGCTGCCTCGATCTCAGGAAGTGTCGATGACGTCTTAGAGGACGACCTGCTCTGAGACCAAAGACGTCCATAAATGTCAAGGTATCGCTCTCATGTCAAGTTTTTGTCTAAATGATGACATTCTGTATAAAAAGGAAGGTTTTGCAAAAATAAAAACAAGTATTTTGTCTCCTCTCTCTCTCCGTCTCTCAGCACTGACCATCCGTCCGCTCCTCAGCATCAGCCCAGCTGGGAATGAGGAGAGCGTTTTCCTCTTCTGACCCAAACTTCCAACCGCATAACTCCTCATTATGAAGCCTTACCTACCTGACAAACGTGCGACAGTTCTTCCAGAGATATATTCACTTTACTGTTGTTACTTCAGTGCTGAATCAATTGTTCCGTTTTTTTTGCCTTCACGCTGTTCTGTTCTGTTGTACCCGACGCTGCTTTGCTTTTGACGTGTCGTTACTACTGTTTTGTGTTTTAGATATGAAGTGAGGAACAAGGACAGAATTGCCAGTATTATTATTATCATTATTATTATTGAAAAGCACTGTGATATGAGTCAGTGGAACCAGAAAGCAGCTGTCTTGTGGTTAATGATGTCTATTTTATTTCTCGTCTCGCCACTCGTATGTATATTAAGATTTAAAGGTATACTTTAAAATACCGGGCTTCACCAGTTCTATTTTGGACATTAAAACCTGCAGTATTATTGAATGTGGTCCTCAGAGTGTGTTCAGTATGAAAATGTGCGTCTACTGGATCATTATCTAAGGACAGAAGATGAGTTAGTTTATCTTCAGGGGTGTAATAGATTGCACTTTACAGATTTCAGGAAGTATTCAGACCCCTTGACTTTTTCATATTTATG
Source organism: Scomber scombrus (assembly GCF_963691925.1). NCBI lineage: Eukaryota > Metazoa > Chordata > Actinopteri > Scombriformes > Scombridae > Scomber > Scomber scombrus. The sequence continues at coordinate 2,757,486 of NC_084990.1, forward strand.
TTATGTTAGTAAGTATGTATTTTTTTAAGTATATAGAAAGTATTTTTTTCCTTTATCAATCTACTTCAGATTCCTCAGAATGACAAAGCAAAAAAATGATGTCAGAATTTTTTTGCAAATGTTTTAAAAAGGAAAAAAGGTAATTTCACATTAAAAGCATTCAGACACTTTACTCAGTATTTTGTTGAAGCAATTTTGGCCTTTACAACCTAAACACTTCTCGGGTCCATCCTGCTCTGGACCAGGATATCTCAAAACTTTGCTCCATCTAGCTTTCCCCAAACCCCCCCCCCCCCCCAGCCTGATGTTACCGCCACCATGATGGTATTGGGCAGGTGATGAGCGAAGCCTTGTTTCCTCCAGAAATTACGCATAGAACTTGAGGTCGAACAGTTCAGTCTTGTTCTCATCAGAGCAGAAATTGTTTCCACTCAGCCCGCATCGGTGCAGTGTTGCAGTGATGGTTGCCCTTGAGGATGTTTCTCCCATCTCCTGGAGCTCAGCCAGTATGAGCTGAACAGAGTGCTTGTTCAGCTCCCTTATTGAGGTCCTTCACCCCTGATTGTTCAGTTTGGCCGGACAGTCGGCTCTGAATACTTTCTGAATGCACTGTATAATAAAGGATTTATTTTATGTCACGAGATGTGTCTGTGTCAGCTTCTTTTGCTACTTTACTATTCATACTGTAGTTATATATTTTAAGATGGCCAAATCTTGGTCGTGTAAAATTATGAATTTTAGTGACATTAAAGGACGGGTTTCACAATTTTTTCAAATCTGTCTTCAAACAATATATCATTCCTCCTGTTCATACTGACCATGAGAAGATCCCTTCATAATGCACTTACAATGGAAGTGATGGAGGACTAAATCCACAGTCCTCCTTCTGTGTAAACATGTATTTCAAAGTTGATCTGAAGCTAATATGAAGCTTGGTCCAAATCTTCATCTTCTATGTTTCAACGTTACTGTTTTTAGTACCAAAGTCTTTTTGTTACTATTCTTCCACCACAGCTCAACAGGGAAACACTAAGAGGGAATTTGATGCTAAAAAGACTGTAAATGTGTCAGATATCACTTGATATGACTAACTCACACTGATGAAGCTCAATAGAAGCTGATCATCTACTTTTAAATGCTTCTGTTTTTTTGCACAAAAAAAACAGCGGGCACTATAAAGTGTGAAAGAAAACCTCTTTCAGTGTTCATATGGTCACCTGAAGGATGTTTTAAGACACACTTAAAAAATGGTCAAAAGTCAAAGTGTTTTACAATACATGTTCATTCTGTGTTAATTAATAATAATACGTTTTCTTTACAGAGCGCTTTTCAGGGTATTTAAAAACACTTTACATAAGTTAAAATGATCATTGATAACAACACAATTAAACGTATGACACACAGCATTAGTGAGAGATTACTGCTGGTTAGACTCAGGTGTGTTATGTGTAAATAGAAGAGGTCATTCATTCATTTCACTGCTCAGTTCCTCTGTTTTGTTTCTGCTGGGTCGATGACCTCCATTCCGGATCCACCAATCACATGAAAGTAGGTTACGCTCGCACATGCGCACTAGCGGCAGAGTAATTTGTTGATATCCTGCTTTGGTAGTAATCATTTAGACTTTGATATTTCAAAGGAATTTCTATCCCCGGCGGAGGGGTTTTCTTTGCACTGGGCAGCACAGGTTACTAGAACGTTATCTATATGAAGGGCTGATGGAAGACACAAGGGATCTGGTGAGTTAATTTCATACATTTTTAGGGCCGCGAGCCTCCCGATTGCACAGGATTTACTGAGGCTAGCGCTCCTCCTTTGTTTTGATCTGTTTACGGTAGCTAGCTAGTGCTTCCATATCGGAAAGCTTTCTAAAAAGAACCTCAATGGTAGAAACAAAAAAAAACCCCGCTGCTGTTTTGACTACATGTGCGAAGGTGCAAGTGTGCTAAGAAATTGTATTGCGTGGTTTAATTTTGTGAATAGAAAGTGGAAAAACAGGTTTCCGCTAGCTAGCTATGCTATGCTAGTTAGCATTGGGAGCTTTTTCTACTAAGGCCGCCGCTGCCTTCCATTTTACCCAGCTTTATTATTTTGTGCACCTTGCATTTAGTTTAGTCTGTGCATTCTGGTTATATGGTTGTGTTTTTTCTCTGGTGAAATAATGAAGGTTAACGCAGCCAGTTAGGATGTCAGCTGTGATGCTCACAAGAGGAAGTGCTAGTCTGACAACAGTAAACATTTTAACACTGTTCCGGATTCTGCACACCTAATCAACAACCTGTATTACACCGCACTACTATTATGTTACAATTTGCCTTTTTTGCGTGTGCACATTTTACCATAATATTGTTTGATTCATCCGCATTGGCTAATCCGTGTCTCATTCTAAAGCATGACATATTTAAAGAGGCTTTAAAATAGCAAATAGAGTAAATTATGAATGAGCAACACTTCAAAAATCATTAATTAAACCTTTTTTCCAACATTCTATTGTAATGCTGAAACAGTTATTCAATTAATCAGCTGGTTGATTAATAGAATATTAATTGAGGACATTTCTGATTATCAATTAATAATTTAAAGGTGACCTATTGTGTTTTTCCTTATTTTCAGTCATATATATATAATAGTACAATGTTGAATGTTTATATTTAATGTGGAAAAAGTGTCAGATAATGAGGTAAATGTATGTAATAGTAATCCTTGTGAGCTAAAAGCACTGGTTTCACACTGCTCTTAACACTGAGTTTCCACCGTTTTTTCCCCCCTGGACTCTAATGACATCAGCTTGTGACTGATTTCTTTATATTGTCATCTGCTCAACACACAGTGCACAGGTTCACTGCTTTACTCTGCTAACATAGGGGCATTTTATGTATCGTTTTCGGGGTAGTGACACCGAGCAAAGACAGTCGAGTTATTATGCTTTTCCTTATTTTCAGTCATATATAAAATATTACAATGTTGGATGTTCATATTTAATGTGGCCAAAAGTTTCAGATAGTGAGGTAAATGTAAGTAGTAGTAATCCATGTGAGCAAAAAGCACTAGCTCTGAATGCTCGGTTTCCACTGTTTTTTCTCTCTCCACCACTTTACTGACATCACATTGTGACTGATTTCTGTATATGGTCATCTGCTCACTGCACAACGTACAGGTTCACTGCTCTTCTCCGCTAACATTATGACATATTTGCATTGTTTTGGGGATAGTCAAGTCACTGTCACTGTTTATACATTACACTGCACAGCAAAGTAAAATATTTAGTTTACCTGTTAAAGGCGTGCTAGTCATCTGCAGCTGTGGCTGTGTCTGCTGGTACTATTCCTCCCTGAATTACTTCTAACTGATCCACTGAACAAATAGCTCCAAATATATCCATGTCTTATTGTGTTGACCAGTTTTCAGTACTGCTATTGAAACTCAGCTAATTCAGTGAGGAATATGTTCCATTTCCTGTAAATTCTTCACAGTTAAAGTGTTATTTAAAAGCATTTAATATGAAGCCGTTAAGTAGGAAGTGTTCGGTTTGCATTGGCAGTAACTTAACATGACACTGATACGGCTGCTCCTTGGCCAATCAGAACATAGTTGGCTGATTGTAAAGGCAGCCGTAAAAAGACAGGAGCTAAAACGGCCTGTTTCAGACAGACGCTGAACTGAGGGGCTGCATAAAGGACCAGTACAAGATAAATACAGAGTATTTTAAACTGAGCGTCATACAAAACTACTCTAGCAGAGTCTGAATTAAAATATAGAGCCGGACATGAGCATGATAGGTCCCAAAATGCCAAAAATTCCCTGGTTTCAGCTTTGAACTGTGAATATACAGTATATATATATATATATATATATATATATATATATATATATATACATATATATATGTATAAATGGGTTTCTTTGTCATTTGTTATGGTGAACTGAATATGTCTGGGCTTTGGACTGTTGTATTAGAAGTCGTCAGCATTTCTTCAACATTTTATAGACCAAATATTGACCTCAGGAAATAATCAGATATATTATTAAAGATGATAATTGATGTTTGCATTCATGTAGTATTAAATTAATTCGGACCCTAACGTCTCATTTGTTGTTTTCTTGACCGTGAAGGCTGAACGCACCCCACGTTCAGAGCGTAAGCGGAGAGACTCGTTCGGGATGTTTGATGGCTACGACAGCTGTAGCGAGGAGTCCACCAGCAGCTCCAGCTCAGAGGACAGCGAGGATGAGGTGGTGCCCTCCATCCCCGCCACCCTGCCCATCATCAAGAACAATGGTCAGGTCTACACCTACCCCGACGGCAAGGCGGGAATGGGTCAGTACATGGAACGGAAGATGTTCGGAACTTTGAATCCTAATCCTGTGAGTGACAGAAATAATTATATTTTCTGTCTCTGTTTCACAGCCACCTGTGAGATGTGCGGGATGGTCGGAGTACGAGATGCTTTTTACTCGAAAACCAAGCGCTTCTGCAGTGTGTCTTGTTCCAGGAGTTATTCCTCAAATTCCAAAAAAGCTAGCATCTTAGCAAGACTCCAGGTAAATTCATTACACTATATGCCTACTATGCTCATTTATATATAACCACACAAATACTCACTTCTTTGGGTTTTTTTTTTTTTTGTAGGGCAAACCACCAACAAAAAAGGCAAAGGTCTTACAGAAACAGCCTCTGATGGCAAAGTTGGCAGCTTACGCCCAGTACCAAGCAAGTCAACAGAACCAGGCCAAATCAAAAGCTGGTATGTTATCAAAAGGCAGTCATTATGGTTAAAAAAAAAAAAAAGAGTAACAGGGCTGCTTTCTTTAATTATTGTACAGCTTCAAACTGTCTCTTGTTTCTGTCAGTGGTCCCTGCTGAGAGCTTCGACTGGGGTCGGTATCTCTGTAGCAATAACACGGTCGGAGCTCCAGTCAGCTGTTTCAAGCACGTAAGTAAAGAAACAGGAATAACCACTAATTAGTGGTGGGCAATATATCAGTATCAGTATTGTGATATGAGACTAGATATTGTCTTAGATTTTGGGTATCATAATATCGTGATATGGTGTGAGTGTTGTCTTTTCCTGTTTTTTTACCAGGCTGTTCTAGCTGCTGTAGGATTTGCCTTTACCCAGTTTGTCTTCATATCCAAATTACTGATGATTATCAAAAGTCTTACTGTGTAAATATTTTGTGAAATATCGAGCTATTTGGTCAAAACTATTGTGATATTTTATTTGATCTATACCACCCAGCCCTACCACTAATTTGTTGATTTTTAAAAAATGTTTTGGACTGAATGACTAACTTAATAACTGCCACCTGTGCTTCAGGCCCCTATGGGGATGTGCTGGGGAGACGTTGAAGAAGGAGTGAGGATTGAAGTGATCAACTCAGATACTAACCTCTCCACTAAGGTGTACTGGATAGCAGAAATCATAAAGCTAGCAGGTAAAAAACTGTATACAATAAGCTAAAAACGATCAATGTCCATATATAGAAATGATGCTGATGATGCTGTTAATTATGTTATTGTACGATAAGTCGATAACTTAATTATTGTGACTTTTTATTGTGACTTTACTTGTTATGGCCTATTCATATAAGATCATTTTCACAGCTGAATGTCTGTTAACATTAGCTGAGACAGCTGAGATAAACCACAGAATCACACACGAGTTATGTTACTAGATTACCACATAATAGATTCACCTCTCTCCCTCTGTCCATATCACTCTCTCTCTCCATCTGTCCTTGTTTCTCATTGTGTCTACCTCTTATCTTATTTTGGAGACTTGGTTCAAATGAGATTTCAATGTCAATGTCATTAAATCAACTTCCATCTGTAATATTTATAGTATGTGATGGTTACATTGCTCACATAACAACAACATCCATTCAACCAACAGTGTACTTTTAAATACCCATGTCATGTTATATACTCTTATTTATGCTCTATATTTTTATTCTGTTTTTAGGTAGCTGTATTATATGTGTTAGTTTTGAATGGTGAGCCAGGTCACAGATGATTTTCTGTCACGACAGACAATAAAGTTTCTGAATCGGAATCAGAACGAGGATCCTAATCATATGAAATCATGTCCATCCCCGATTAGAAGGGGGAACCATGAATGAGGGCTGACATGTGTACACCCATCCAGATAGACCCACAGTATATCAGAGTGTAATAATGGTTTCCTGTCATTTTAACTATTGTCTTAATGTTTTCGCAGGGTTTAAGGCTCTCCTGAGGTATGAGGGCTTTGACAACGACAGCAGTAAAGACTTCTGGTGTAATCTCTGTATCCCAGAGGTGCACCCGGTGGGATGGTGCGCCTCGAGTCGCAAACCTCTCGTACCTCCAAAAAGTGAGTCTTATAAAATGAACTCTCAGTTGTTAAAAGTCATCTGTGCTCTCTGATGTTTGATGATAATGGTTTGGGGGGTGTGTGTGTGTGTAATGTCTCTTCCAGGCATACAGCATAAGTACTCTAACTGGAAAGCCTTTCTTGTGAAGCGTCTCACTGGAGCTAAAACACTGCCACCTGACTTTAATGATAAGGTAAGTCACACATTTCCCTACACCACCTCTCTTTGTGCCTCACATTCAGCCTTTATTTGTCAAACCCATTGATCGTATTTGACTTGTAGGTACACGAGAACATACAGTTCCCCTTTAAGAAGCTGATGCGGGTAGAGGTGGTCGACAAGAACTATCTGTGCCGGACACGGGTGGCGCTGGTGGAGCAGGTGACCGGGGGTCGCCTCAGGCTGGTCTACGAGGAGAGCCAGGATGGGTCGGACGACTTCTGGTGCCACATGTTCAGCCCTCTCATACACAACATCGGCTGGTCGCGCAGCATCGGACACCGCTTCAAACGATCTGGTAAGGTTTGGATTCGGAAACGTTACACTACACTCTTTTTGTCCTATATTTCTATATTGCCAAAGCATCTCTTTTTTTTAACTGTTGATGTATTTTTTCAGATGTTACAAAGAAAAACGAGGGTCAGGTTGATGCTCCTGCACCGCTCTTCCTGAAGGTAACAGAAAAATACTACCTATCGAATGTACTATTTACTATACATCCAAAATCCCTTTCTCCAGACATGCAAGTGTGTCTTTATCCGGCATTGTAGACCTAGTATTCATGCAGATGCTGTCTATTGCTTTTAGATCTCATATATGATCGATTTCCATGGTGACCTCAAGGTGTCCCTTAAAGACTCCATACTCTACAATGTCACTGTTTTTAAACATGTCCAACTGTCACCATGTTTCACTTCCTGTGTGTGTGTGTGTGTGTGTGTGTGTGTGTGTGTGTGTGTGTGTGTGTGTGTGTGTGTGTGTGTGTGTGTGTGTGTGTGTGTGTGTGTGTGTGTGTGTGTGTGTGTGTGTGTGTGTGTGTGTGTGTGTGTGTGTGTGTGTCAGGTGAAAGATGTGGATCAGAGTGGGGAATGGTTCAGAGATGGAATGAAGTTAGAGGCCATCGACCCCCTCAACCTCTCAGCTATATGTGTAGCCACTGTAAGAAAGGTGGGTGTGTTTCTGGACCTAAAAAAAGAGAGAATATGGTTAATTAAAAGTTAGAGTAAACAAAAAAATGTGGTTAAAATGAAATAAAAGAGAAAGTTTAATAAAGCTAGACTAAAACAAGGTTAAAAAAGACAAAATATAAGATGATAAAATAGTAGACAAAAGTTTAAAATATCAAAACAAATGTAATAGAAATAGTATTTTTTTTTTTTAACATTACAACTTCATATTTCAATGAATCCGAAGCCAGTTTTGATCATGTGATAAGTAGAATAAGCATCATGGCTTTTAATGAATGTATTATTTAGGTGTTGGCAGACGGGTACCTCATGATCGGGATCGATGGTTCGGAGGCAGTGGATGGATCAGACTGGTTCTGTTACCATGGCACCTCCCCCTCCATCTACCCCGTCGGCTTCTGTGAAATCAACAACATTGAACTCACGCCCCCTAGAGGTACTCCACATTCATACGTCTGTTACTTTTAAAAACCCTTTTTTAGAAACTGAATACACTCTCCAGGCCAAGTTGAAGTAGTTTTTTTTGATAACATCTTGTTGCATGTGGTGTGTTTCTGTCCTGGTCTCAATGCTGACTCTGTCCCACAGGGTACACTAAACTGCCATTTAAATGGTTTGACTACCTCAGAGAAACAGGTTCAATAGCTGCTCCTGTCAAGCTCTTTAACAAGGTAGGAGTGTGTTTAGTAAGATCATATCGTTCTATGAGTTCTTCTGTTTTCTGCTGTTATTTTTCTGCTTGTTTATTTAAAGCTATTAAATGTGATATTTGAGATGTTCCTGTGACGATTAAACTCTCTCACAGAGGTTGTTGTAATGATTTGGTTTTTTTAAAAACTACAGACTGAGTAACTATGATTTCTATGATCTGTAGTTTCATCTGAAGTGATTAGAAACAGTAAAACTGATAAGTAAAGCGGCTAACTCTGCTATGTTAAAGTGTATTTTTAATCATGTTGTATTCTTGTTGCTTCAGGTTTCACAGTAGCACCAGCCTGTTTGTGAGAGATCCACCTTTTTTTAAGTTTTAACTGAATATCTCAGGGTTTTGGACTATTTGAATAAAACAAGCAATTTTAATACATCACATAGGCTGTCATAATAATAACATTTTTCATTATTATCTAAAAAAGAAAATAATTGCCAGATTAATCAAAAATGTAACCAAAACAAACCAAAGGATTTTTTAAATAGAATATGACCTTTCTTAACTCAGTTACCACTTAGTAGTTTTATTCTAGCAGAAGGCTTTGGAAGAAATCTACTTCTACCTTTTCTCCTTGTTCTATTTGTTTATTTCAATTTAGGATGTATCAGAGCTTTTCTACCATTTACAGGAAGTAAGGAGTAGCTTATTAATGCATGGAAGTGATTAAAAGTCTCTTTTTTTTTCTGCCACTGTTCTTGCTGCCTTGCATCATCTAGGAGATTCCCAATCACGGTTTCCGGCAAGGCATGAAGCTGGAGGCCGTCGATCTGATGGAGCCGCGGCTCGTGTGCGTCGCCACGGTGACGCGGATCGTTCACCGGCTACTGAGGATTCACTTTGACGGCTGGGAGGACGAGTATGACCAGTGGGTGGACTGCGAGTCGCCTGACCTTTACCCTGTGGGCTGGTGTCAGCTGACTGGCTACCAGCTCCAACCCCCCGCCTCGCAGAGTAAGAGCCTGATACGTCTTAGCTGCTGTATGATGCTGCCATCATGAGGCCAAACAATAGAATGTGTTTCATCAGTACAACTACATTTCAGATAGCACATCATTATGTACATCTGCTGGTTAATAATAATAATAATGACAAGTCTTTAAATCAGTTTTCAGTCAAAAAGAAATGCAATAACATCATTTTAATGAGTTACTGTAGATGAGCCAGTCTTGTTTAGATGATTTCTCTCATGTCTGATCAGTCTGTAAAACAGTTTTCATTCATTTTATTTCCCCGTGGTGTTAGAAGAAAAACAAAACATCATATATTCTTCTTAAATATTTGTCTTTCATTCATGGCAACTATCCAGCCAAAACCTTGCAGCATGTGAGCAAAAACAACAGTCCCAACCTGCCATAAATATTATACTATGCCTGGACACTGTCAGATGTAGAGTAGTAGTAGTAGTAGTGCAAAAAAAAGGAATCAAATCCATCACTGAAGTCATTATTTTCTACCATCACGTGAGCTTTGTGTTCCCTCTTTTAAACCTGGTAAATACCAAATACCCCAAATTATATGTGAATACCAACTCTATATGCAATGGGTCAGCCATGTTTAGATAGAGTTTAAAGAGAGTGTAAAGGAAGTCTACTATATATTTAGTTTATATCAAGGTAATAATAAACTTTATTTCTATAGCATGTCATTTCTTGATGTCTTCTTTCAGGTAACAGAGACATGCCTCAATCTGTGCCTAAGCAGAAGAAAAAGGCCCAACAATACAAAGGCCAAAAGAAAAGTGAGTAATCTCTTTTCTCACTGTGAGACTGATTTGCTTCTCTCCACTCCTTCCTTTGCCTTTTCCTTTTTTTCTTCTTCCTCTCACTGTCACTGGCTACACTTGTGGCGGAGACTCTGCCGCTCTCTGATTGGTCACCTGTTCGGTGCGTCTGGAATATTTTTCATCTGACCTTTTGTGTCACATTGCAGGGTGTTGTGAAAAGGGGAAAGTAGTGTCTTTACCTTTTAGAGAGGGATAGGCATTAAAGGAAAGGTTCACTTTTCTTCTTCTTAATCTTCATCTTAAAGCACATATGAACATTTTAACAGGTAATGCTTACTGTAATCATTCCTCCTGTTCAAACTAGTCATGACAAGATCCCTGAGTGCAAAGCTACAATCCAGATGTTTATCTGAAGCTAATATTCATTAGTCCCAAGTGTACTAGAGCTCATCACATACACTGTCCATGAATTCATTGTTTTGAATGGGCCAGAATGAGCAGGGGGACGATAACAGCAAGTGAAACTGTTTCAAAGTTCATTTGGTGTTTGAGATACTTGAGGTTTTTGACAGCAGAGGGCCTGGTGGTGCACTCCTATTGTGGTCCAAAGTTATGGTTCACAAAAGCAGATGCTAATGCTAAAGTAGAAGGCTTTTATTGCTGAACACTTTTGAAAGTATTTTTTATATGGAAGCCTATGGCTGCTAAAATTGAAATTTTATTTTTCATTTTAGTGTACATGATGTGTGAAAAAATCCATAGTCTGTAAATCCGTAGAATCCTTTTGCATTTTCAAAAAATTGCATTACAAAAAAAATCTTATATATTTTAACACAAAAATGAAATACCATACTCAACTTCAAAATTGACATTTTAAATAAATAAATAACATGTTTATAACAAAATCTAATTTAAAAAATGAAAGAAATTGTATTTTTTTTTTTAAATGAAAATTTGATTAGATTATAGCTGGTTTCTAATGAACATGAAATCGTATAGTAACAGAAGGATTCTCTCAGGCCTGTTTGTTCAATCTGACCATTAAAAACTGACAATGCATCAAGTCAAGTGTTATGAAGATGATTATGAAAATAACCATGAAAAATGTCATTTCTATTCATTTATCAGTAGAAATGATCTTAACTATGGACATCAGTCAAAAGTCCAATTTACACATATTTTTAAATAATACATTTACACCAATTCTAAAAAATAATTATTTATAAAAATGAATTTTTAAGTTTCATTATTATTATGGCAGTGTTCGTTTTTTTTTTTTTTTTTGGCTGTAATTCAGAGTTTCAAACATAAAAATTGGGTGGTAAATGTTTTTTAGTTTTGTCATACATCATGCACATAAAAATGAAAATGGAATTTTATTAAGTGATTTCATTGAAATGTTGGCATTCATGGACCTCCATATATTGTACACAGTTGCTGTAGCTTTGCTCTTGGTAGCTAACAACAGTGCATATGCTTACTTGGGTCTGGCAGTCTGAGTACAGCTGACCAGGGGCTTATTCAGATGGACATCTCAACAACAGTGTGAGGTCCAATTTACAATTTCACCCTGAGCTCTAACCTTTTTTAAACTTTCCTTCCTAATCCAAAATCTAAACACTGAGAACACCTTCCGTTTGAATTGAACCCGTGTGTGTAATAAGCCCCTGGTAGCTGACCCGAGTCTGGCTTGGTGTTTAGAGAGGAAGATTCCGGTTGGTCGACGGCCCTTCAGTCAGGCAGGCAGGAGGAGGAGCTTCTCGGGGGACGAAGAGCAGAGTCCGCCCCCTTACCCTGCCCAGGGGCCCGCTCGGCCCCGGCCCCGAACCCACCTCCACCAAACCCACAAATCAGGTAACGTCACACTAACGATAAAAAAAAAAAAAACCCAGCACGGCACTGAGCCCTCTGAGGCCCGCCTGCGTTTTAAACAGGAGTCAGTCCTTTGAGTCCCAGTCCAAGGGGCCTCACTGTGGAGCTGGATGCTGCTGATGCTGCATGTCCTACTGTTATATCAACCTTTGTTTGCACATGTTCATTGTCATTGTTCTCACGTGAATATTTCCCAGGTCAGTGAAGGTCTACAAAGATACTGCACTTGTTCATTTGTTTTGTGAGAATTGTGCATTACTAGTGTTGTGTTTCCACTCTGAAGCAGTCATGAAGCATGTTTCATGTGATTTTTTTTTTTTTTTTTTTTTGAAGTAGTTATCCTGATGCTTTTCATGCATGTGGAATTAACATTAACAGCTGGAACAAAGACAAAGGTTCCCTGGTGTTATTTTCCCTCAAAGTGCATGAACACAACTGGCTCATCTTTGCTGCTGTTCTCTCTCTCTTATCTGTCTCCGTCCCTGTGTGTAGACTCCCTCCTGAGAATGAAGGAGGAGACGGCAGAGGTGGACGAGTTTACCTTCTCACAGGGCACCTCCGACCAGGAGAGCAACGGCTCGGGCAGCTACTACATCAAACAGGAGCCCTGAGGTCACGAGGCCGAGACAGAGCAGGACGAACCGGGGGGCAGGACGCATCTCTCCAAACAAACAAACATAAAAAACCCAGCAAGCATCAGGAACAAGGAGAATCAAACGAGCCTCAAATTACACTCACAGACCAACGGCACAGCCCTCGTATGGAGTCAGCATCAATGGAGACGGGCGACGAAGGGGGTCGATTTCATGTTTTTTTAATGAATCTGAATGGAACATCCTTCTGAACAAGTTTTCAACCTTGTAGCTGTGCGTGCACATAATCACTCACAAACCTGTATGATTTGAAGGGTTGGAAAGCACCCAGTAACAGGCCTGGGTCACAGATGTTTGGGCATTCTCTTTTCGTACCACCCTTGTGGTAACATCGGCTTCCTCTCCTCTCCTCTCTGAAACAACCAGACGAGATAATATGATGGATAAAAAGCAACCCCTTCTCTCTGCAGAAAGAAAAGGCGGGGAGGGGGGGGGGGGGGGGGGGGGTCCTGCAAGTCAACATCAGCCGATCCTGCCTCTGCCACAATCTGGGCAGCGCACAGAGACCTGTAGAAACTGTGACAACCTTTTATTGAGCCAGGTCTTTTTTTTCTGTTTTTGTCTTTTTTTTTTCCGTTGTTGTTTTGGTTTGTTTTCAGGTCAGAGAGTCAGCCACTGAATGCAGGATTTCCATTGACCTGAGGAGAGAAGAGAGGCTGGCAGAGAGAGGAACACAGTTGTGTATATTTTGATTATTTTTCTTCTGAATAATATTGCCAGGTGGACTTTTATTTTGTTAATAGTACTTGAAGCTTTTTTTTTTTTCCTTTTTTAAAAAAAAATTTTGTGATGATTTTTGGAGTTGTCTTAATGTACTTTTTTTTGCATTTGCATTCTGGTGGCTGTGTGGGAAACTTAATGTGTATTGTTTCATAAAAGTGATTATATTCATATAGTATGTGGAGACCTATTCAAATAGAACTACAGAGTTATAGATATTACTGATTGTGATTGGATGACAATGTGTAGTACAATGCTGCTCAGCATTACTGATATTTGGTCTTTTTTTGTTTTTTTTAAATTTAGTTTCATCTTTTATTGGCCAGAAGATGTCCACAGCTGCATTTCTTTCTGATTCAAACATTACAGAACCAAAAATATCATTCATGTTCAACAGTATCATTTATACTAAGGCTTTGTTCGCTTCAACAAAGTCACAGAAATGAGAAAGATGACTTAAAGCTTCTTTGGCTGCAACTGAAATATTTTAATTATAGATCAGTTTTTAAATAATTTAGTTGATCAACCCTTCAGAAACTCATGATGGGTATTTTTTTTTACTATTTACCAGGGTCCAAGGTGGCTACTTAGGTTTTTTTGTTTTTTTGCAGTTTAAAATCATTAACTGATTGAAACTGATTAAAATTAAAGGACCTGTGTGTAGGATTTGATACCATCTAGTGGTGAGGTTGCAGATTGCAACCAACTGAATACTCTTCCAAGCATGTATGAGAACCTATGGTGGCTGCAAAAAATGCAAAGGACCCTCTGTAGGACCAGTGTTTGGTTTGTCCATTCTGGGCTACTGTAGAAATATGTCAGTGCAACATGGTTGACTGCTTATATTGATATTAAGGGCTCGTTCTAAGATTATGAAATACCAAAAAAATCTTATTTTATTATACACCAATTGAAACCTGCTTATAAGTATTATACTCTATTTTTGCCAGGTCAGCCTAAATAAATTCTACATTAAAGCTCCACCTGGGACCCTTGTGTAACAGTGATTGGATACAGCTTTAAACAGCTGTCATCACTATTTTTATGGTGTATCAATTACAGAAATCCTCTTTGACATTCCATTGGGCTTTCACCAATACTTTTCAGCTACATTAAGCGGGTATTGTGGAAAATATGTATTTATTTGTTACAACTATTTTCATGGCTGCATTTTGAGCTACAACATCCCCACCCCTCCCAAAACTGTGGCACTTAACACAGTTTTCCCTTCACCGTGCAGTTTTTTATACGTGTAGATTACATTAGCCAGGATAAGCTTAACCAAGAGAGCTCCTATCTAATAAGGTAACAGTGTCGGGTGGCTTTGATAGCCTAATGTGGAGCTTTAGGGACCGATCACAGTAACCAGCACATCCCACAATACCACTAACTGTATGGATTAGTAACTAGATGAGCCCAGGACTACACAGTTCTCTTACTGTGCTAAACAAACAAGCAGGAATGTATCATTTATGAATATTTCAGGGTCTTTGTGCTGTAATGTTGAACAGAAATGATGAAGTTGTGGAGATCAGAAGCTTTTCCATTTAAAAGAAAAAAAATCTTAGTTTTTTAAGAGATACTAAAGGAGAAACAAAGTAAGTGTAAGTGAGCAGCAGGGTATGTGGTATATAAAAGAGAAAACCTTACTGGTATGATGGGGTACACTGTGACATGTTGTTATTCCCACTGTCCAGCCCTACAGTATGTGTACTTACACCTTCACAGTTTAGATGTAGCTGCTGTCAGGGAAAAACCTCAGTCTTACAACACAACTGACCAACCTATCATCCTAACAATACAGCAGGTTCAAATGTGTGTGTGTGCGCTGCAGACGCATCACTTACATATACTGTCAAAGGTCACACTACAGCAGTGATTCAGATTTACAGATACAGGTGTTTCTGTTGTGTTTTGGACCATGTCTGCTGTATTAATACCCAACATAGATTCTGGAGTATGCCAACAGAATGAATAGAGACATTTTCAGTGTTTAATTATAATCAATTGCAAAAACTTTTAAGAACAATTGCAAATAGATTATTAAAATTTTTATTTAGATAATGCATTTAAAAGCTACATTTAAAAAAACATTAAATACTTATTCATATTTTTATTTCCTTATACTGGATTAATTAATGATTAGCATTAATTAAAGCCACTCCATTTTTAATTTCAATTATGAATCACTTAGATATACAACAAAAATACAGGAATACAGTATATAAAATTATTATTTAGTAAAACAACAGAGTTTTTTTCATGCATCATTTAAATATAAATTCTGTAAATGAATAATTTTAAAATGAATGAATTTAGTAGTTCGATATAGTTAAACATTCAAATTTTGGCACACTCGTGACTCCATATACTCAGCATTTGTAGCATCAAACTGTGGTTTCTGTTATTGATACTAAGAGGTTGGAGTCCTGTCGGCAGGAAGAGGGGTCAGGGTTAGGGGGTGGGGGGGCAGCCTTGGTTTAACAATTTCATAATCAAGCAGTTTTGATGTCCAAATGCGATAAAGAATATGTTAGGGTAATATGCAAAGCATTAATTTTTTTTTTTTTTTTTTTTTAATTGCTTAGGTTGTTCTCATGTCAGAGCCATATGTATGCAAGCTAGTTTATGATTCACCTGAGCCACAGAATAACAGGTTTGTTGTTAATAATGAAACATGAACAATGCACTGCTTTTCCAATAGTCTTTGAGGGCCGCATTCACATAAGACGACAGAATCTAAAAGTGGCATAAATACATAGATTCTATATATATATATACATATATATTCTTCATGACTATGATGGTATGGAGAAAACAAATCCTGATTAGTCAGAAAACCACGCTTGGCCGTGGAGATGACAAGACTCCTTCTCTTTCATTCTTCTAAGAGCTAGATTTTTTGCAGCTGTTTATCTTACTACCTCCTGATGCTAGCCACGTTTAGCTAAAACACGAGTGTGAAGTAGACTGGCAGTGTGTTAGCATATGCAAATGGAAATGATGACCTAAAAATGATCCACTTGAAGACTAGACACCAAACATGGAAAAAAAATGTATCACAGCACATGAGGTAGTCTTCTAATTTGAATGATATGCAATAATAACAGATCCCATATTATTTTGCTATGTTAAATAAAACTAATAGCACCCACAAATGTCATGACATTAATATAATTAACATATGAGATAATTTTAACAAAATGGTATTGTATAACTGATTTTTGTGATCAAGGGTTCATATACAGATTACTCACTGTATGGCCAAAGGCTATATTGAAATACAGAGTAGAACTTTAAACTTCTCAGTGACGGTAAAAGATCCATAATTTCTCTTTCTACCAGTAAGGTTCATGATTCAATTCTCAGGAAGTTTGTGTTTCTTTTTTTTTTTTTTTTGGTTGTAGGGGTCATACCTACACATCTGAATCAGCTGGGTTTGGAAAGCTCAAAGGTGTCTTCATTTGTGCATCTATGGTATGGAAGTAAATAAGTGCCCTAATGACTGGAGTCTTGGGGGTTTTTTATTTTATTTTTTTTAAGCGATTCAAAAAGTACTTGTGAAATGTAACCACTGTTGGATACTTCATGTTGACATTTAAATACACTGAATTTATAGCATTGATGTTTTTATTTATGAAAATCAGCTGTCTTTAATATGGGTTGTGTGAATTCCTGTCTTTTGAAATTTCAAGTAGTTTTTTTTTTTTTTTTTAAATCAACTGATTGTCTCAATGATGGCATGTTTGTAAGGGTTCATAAATTCAGAGCAAAATGCATTTGTCCAGTTTTTGTAAAACTACATTCAAGTTAATCTTAATCTTAGTCTTTTCTCTCAGGACTTTAGGGACTTCATAAATAAATCCAATTCAAAACAGGTTAAAACTGTGAGGTGGCTCAAATTGGCTTGGTGAATGTTCAAGATTAAAAACTTTATAAGTCATGCTACCACAGCTACTTCTTCCTCTTGATTTAGGCAGATTAGAGCCCCAAACAATAATTATTAATAATATAATAATTATTTTTCTTGACTAGTCATTTGGTACATAAATTGTCAGAAAACTGCGAAAAATGTTGATCACTGTTTTCTAAAAGTCAAGCTGCCATCCTCAAATGTCCCACAACCCAAACATTTTCAGTTTACCGTCATGAATGTGGACTTTTATTTTTTCAGAATAACAGAATATCAAAATAGTCGCTGATTGATTTAATATTTGGTAACTAATAAATTGACTTGCAACACTATTTTTTTTTTTAAATTGCACCATTTGAAATGACCTGAAAGATATGTTAACGTCAGGCATTCAGACCAAATCCTTTCAGGTGAATGATTTTCTTAGTAATATTTCAGTGCTTTATGATTTTCAGTGGTATTTAAATTTCAACACAGTTTTGATCAGTGGTTGATTTTCACAATAAGGCTTGCAGTTGCTTATACGATTCCTGTAATTACGGCTCTTATTTGCTTCCATACTACCTTAACAAAGGTCTTAGAATATCTGACTTACCATTTCATGAATGTTGACCATGTTCTATCTTCATGTTCAATTCTATGTTTGAGTGATGACACACACAAAAAAAACAACATTTGCATGTTTGTTGCATTTCTTTGGGTTCTGATTTTTGTAGCTTCCTGTTTTCCTTTTGATTTCTCTTTGGGATGTGAGATTTGTTTTCTACCAGTTTCCTTTTTAATTTGTCTACTGATCAGACTGGATACAAAGCTCAGCTTGAACGCTAAGCTTCCAAGACCAAATGAGCAATAAAAAGACGGTGTCTCACAATCATTTTGAAGCAGATACAGTAGGTTTCAGGTTAGGATAAACATAAGAGTTGTTTTCCTCTCAATGAAGCATTATGTACTTCATGACCAAACTGCATTAATATCTTAGTACAAAAAAAAAGAAAAAAAGACTGTTCTATGGACTAACTGCTGCTACCCTTGTCTAGATTAACCCTAAATAATCAAATGCACAATCAACACTGTTTTGTTATAAATATTAAACTTTCTTGTTTCACCTTGATCCCCAAATCTTAAAAAAAAAAAAAAAAAAAAATGAAGTTTGACCTCCATCCACGGGTAGCTGTGTATTTCAAGTGTTTGGGCATCAGTAGCTGGAGATGGAAGTAATGAGTTGATTGGGGACTGGGTGCACCGATCGACTGAATGCATGTAGAACAGAACGCGTTGTGCCGATGTTGTGCTGAGCTTGTATTTTTTTGTTGTAACCGTCATTGGTTGTTCTTCAGTCTGTCTGTGTTTTCCTCTTCCACTGTGATCAGGAAGGTATGGAAGCCCATTTCTGCCACCGACTATCTCATAATTCCAATCAGGATTTGAACTCATCTCGTAGTATTTCAAAATGTAAACTTTCAATATATATAATTTGGTTCAGTCACAATTTTTATGTATTATCTTATAAAGTGGTCAACGAATTTTGACTTAATATTTATAATTTAGACTAAATTTTTTTTGTCATTTATAACTGTCAAAAATATGAAATACTGTCTCTTAATTCCTATTTAAACTTAGACCGAGTAATTTTGACTAATCTCGTAGTATTTCATAATTTTAACTTTCAATTTTGAAAGTTTGCTTCAATCACAATTCTAGTATTTTATAAAGTAGACAACACAATTTGACTTAATATTTATCATTTAGACCATATTTTTGTTGTTAATTGTTGACTTAAAAATAGGAAATACTATCACTTAATTTCTACTTAGACTTAGTAAAAAAGTCATTAAGTTAAAAAAAATTAAAATACTTGCAGTAAGTCAAAACTATGAGATAGTGAGTCATAATTTTGACTTAACGTGAGTATTTATTTATTTTTTAACGCTGCATCATTTAAAAAGTATTTTTGGCAGTAATGGCCTTCCATAGAGGAGTTCTTCCTGCACCTGAACCAGTGGACAGTGATGAGGAGGCCAGAGTTGAGTATTTGTTTTTTTCTTGGATACTAACACGGGTCTTTTGTATGTGATAGCCCCCCCCCAATTATATTAAACCATTATATTGTGGTGCTATATATATTTGATAAAAATGACTTAATGTATTGGGATTACTATTGTCTGAAAATAATTGTGAGTTTAGAGGGTAATGGTGCAAAATTTATTTTGGATACAAATACACACACATACACACACACACACAAAAAAAAATCTATGTTAATAGTTATAAATCTATTGATATTAACACTGACCCTTGAGGTACATTATTAGATTGCAGTTTAAAGTTTGTACATCTTTTTGATAGTGTATACCAGTTTTCTTTCATATGGTAAATTTGTGCTGTGATCAAGCTTTGATAGACTTTGTAAATAAAGCCAAAATGTTTGGATCATATATTGGTTGTAATGGATGGCTTCTTTGTTTACAGGCGTTGCAAACTGTTTCCGCATGGCTGTGAAAGTTTATCTGGTGATTTTTTTTGTAAGATCTGACTTTTACACTGAATAAAAAGGCTTATGACTTCAAACACGGTGGAGTCTCTTTGTCAGAGTGTTGGAGGACACGGTGTCCCTTTTATCCACAGGCTGCTTTTATCCACAGGCTGCTTGGCTCTAATCCATACAACATGGCACACGCATTAAAGGAGCCACAAATCATCTGAACTTCACATCTTTAATGCAGGATGTACAGTTCAGGAATTTTTAAATGTATTTTTTCTATCAATCAGTATCCATTAACTTTGAAAATCTAATAGATATATGAAGCTTGCTTGTGTAATCCCACACAGTTGAAGTTAAATCAGTGTGGTGTTATTGTACAGCATGGTAATCAGGGGCAGAAAAGTCCAGAACGTTCAGTACTTTTCCAACCAAACGTTTTTCCAACCAAAAAGTCAGATAAAGCGACACTAAAAGCCAACAGCAGGGGGCGCTAATATAAGTTTGTTTGCCAAGTGTAAAAAAAAACCTAACAGATAAGTGAATCATTAGTTGCAGTAATAATGACAAGCGGAAAACGTAAGGAGAGAGGTGGATGGGAAAAGTTTGAAAAAAAGAAAGCCAAGTCTCTCCAGACTGATGCATCTAAATGTAATAAGCTCACACAGCTGTTTAGCTTTCAGCAGCAGCAGTAGTAATATAGTCCTAGACGTTGACCAAAGCACTGAATCACCCAGCAGTAGTGATGAGGAGCAGGTAGAAGTTGAACCTGATGAGCATCAACAGGCTGGACATGATGAGGGACAGACAGCAGAGGGTTGCTAAGTAACAGGGACACTAAACAGTACACTACATTTACTCAGGTTACTATTGACCTCTCTCTTATAGTCTACAGGCTGTATAATATGAATATTAAACATATCATGCTGTTAAAGTTTAGGTGTTAAATCTTGCTCACTTCTGCAGGCAGATAGAAGACCATGGTGTTGAATGAAAGTGGAAAACCTGAAGCATCCATTGCTAGCAGTTGTTCAGTATGTATACACACACTTATGTGTACACACTTTCTGCTGTTACAGATTTAGTTATTTGGTCCAGCGCCTGCTTCCTTATTCCAGATGTGTGTGTTTACTATATAATCTTTTTATTATTGATTGAAAAATCAGTATTATAGTGATTGTGGAGTTATCAGTGTTAGCTTCATCTCTTCTTTTTTACACAACTGTCACTTGGAAAGACAAGATGAATATTCCAACCATTCAATCACCCATTTTTAACTGTATATTGACTCCTGACTTGCTAACCTAGTCTTCACAGTATTAATCTAACATGTATTAATGATTGATGGGGAAAATGATTAATATGAATTGGTGTAGAGATAATAGTAATAAATCAGAATATGAACAGTATGTGAGGGTTAAGCCTGTTCTGACCCATGGCAGCAGCTAGTTTATTGTCATATACTTTGCATCACTATGTTCTATGCTGATTGTCCTCAGATAAAAATGTGGCTGCACTTTATTTTGAATTCATTTGTGGTTAATCAGTTAGAGCTGCTCCAGTCTGAGCAGAGGTCTCCCTGAGGTACACGTGTCCCTTGTTGGGTTACTGTTTTAGATTTTAATATATTCACATGTCCATATATGTCCTTTGTCTACTCAGACTCCCAAACTACACTGACATGAGGACAAACTCCACGTTGTGTAACATTTCTTAAACTGAGGCTTTACAAGTTCATTCACAAATCAAAGTGGAGATCTGAAGTGAGAATCTGTCTACTGCAGCTCAGTGAGGAAACTGTATGAACAGTCTGGTATTTCTCCTGACTACTGATTCACTTCAAAATCACCTCTCAGCTCATCTGTTATCCTGCTGCTGTCACACAGCAGGTCTGAGAGCCAATGAGCTAACCTCAGATTAAAGCTTCCCTCTCTAAATAATCCTGCCTGAGAGCGGATAGCAACCATCATAAGTGCATCATTTTTAGCTCCACTCTTCAGGAGGTCAGCAGGATACTTATGTACATTAATGCCACATGTTATCTGACCAATGACAGGAGAGAAAGTGGGTATTGTGAGCATTTTATTGGAAAGCAGATCACCTTTAACAAAACTGAGTCACAGACAGGTTCAAGTCATCGCTGAACATGAAATGAATGGAATGTTTCTACAAGGGAATGGAGCTTTGGAATGAGTCCGGAGGAGACGTGGACCTCTACACAGAGCAGGTCCAAGTACAGTATGATGACGTGTTGGAATGGAGACACAGGCTACAGGTGAGAATGGGAAATCTGAGGCAAAATGTTTCACTGGTTTCCAACCAGAGAGTGTGGACTGCTGCACTGTAACAACCTCCGCTCAGTAGAGCCAGCTGTAGGCACAGCTGCTGTAGCTGCACAGCTCGTCCTGTTTGAACCACAGAGCGATCTCCTTGTTGGCACTCTCCACTGAGTCACTGCCGTGGATGATGTTCCTGTGAGGAGACAACGCAATGAGTCAGCACAAGAAATAGAAAGACAATGCCACTGCGTTTTATCTGGAAGCAATTGGACATGTCTGCGTTACTATGGAAACAGCACTCACTTGCTGACGTCGATGCAGAAGTCTCCTCTGATGGTTCCGGGCTTGGACTCAGCGGGGTTGGTCTCACCTAGCATCACTCTGCCTGTCTTCACTGCACCCTTGCCTTCCCACACCTAACACACAGAATTATGGGAGATGAAGTCAAGCTGTTCAGTGAGCGCTACATGTTCCCCACTACAAGTTGTGGATGTTCATTTTCCACAACAGCAGAGCAGGTTTCGGTTCATTTCAGGTTCAACAGCTGTGTCTGGCAGTCTGTGGTCTCTTACCATGGCGACCACGGGACCAGAGCTCATGTAGTCGATGAGAGTAGGGAAGAATGGTCTGTCCTTCAGGTCGATGTAGTGCTGCCTCAGGAGGTCATCAGAGGCCTACAGAGGAGAGACAGTAATAAATACCTTTAGACGTGGACACTACTTTACTAGAACTAGTAGAATCTGTAGCAGAAACATTCTAACTTCATTATGATAAATCTAAAAACACAAGCTTATGTCTACTATTCATGCAAAACAAAGCATTTGATGTTTAATACTTGTCAGACTAGTGCAGCAGTTGGATCAGACTTTAAATGGTGTGTTCTGCAGCACCAACCTACAGTATGTAAGGATATTTAAATTGCACTGTTACCAAACTAACAGGACTGAATACTGCAGCATTTTCTTTATACACTTTGCAATTTCAACACATACTGCAGCTCTAATAGGACAACACTCATTTTGCTCAACATCTATATACCAGATACAGCAGCTACTTTAAATCCTCTGCACTGCAGTACAATGCAGTGAGCTGCTGCTCTGACACTATACTATTATCCTACAAATTGAGCTCCTGTCAGTTTAAGCCTGCAGTGCTGAGAGACATGAATGTTTGAACATGTACATGATGTTCATGACAGCTGTCAAGACACTGATGCTCTGCCTCCTGCCTGAACCAGCCTGAGGAAGACCCTCCCTCTTCATCCTGTTCAGTCTCAGCTGACAACACACCGGTCACATGATCAAAACTACCGTAAGACTTATTTCACATAAGCTGAAAAAGTAGAACTGATGATAGAACACATCATTCATAGTGTACTGATACAATAAGCAGATATAAGATAGTGATGAGTGCAGAGTGTGCTGCTGACTCACTCTGTGGTCAGTGAGGCAGCAGAAGTGAAATTAAGGCCAGGATTTAATTTGAGCAGTTGGGGTTAATCTGCTTCACCTCAGTTCTCCACAATGGCTCATTTTCTACATTCAGACTCTGCACTCAACTGGTATTTAAGAACTTCTTACATATTATCACACAGCTATATACAGTTAGTGGACTACACTGGATGGTCCAGTTAAGCAGCCCCCCCTCTGTCACAGATCACATGTTAGCCAATCAGCAGACCTTGACTCTTGCTGCTAATCACCACCACACACACTGCAGTCAGGAATAGACGGTGGAGCTAATCAGCTCACCGGAGGTCTTAACAGTCACTCTGCACACTCCCAAGATGTCATGTGCATATATACTAAAAATACACTGAGTTATGAAAGCAGGTCACGCCGCACTGCTGCCTTCAAGGTAAACCCAAACAGGAGTGTGATAGGGAAGAATGAAGTGTTTACTTACATGGAGCATCTTCAAGGCAACCAGCTTGAAGCCTTTCACCTCGAACCTCTTGAGGATCTCTCCGATGATGCCCCTCTGCACGCCGTCGGGCTTGATGGCGATGAATGTGCGCTCCTTCACTTCGGCCATGATTCTAAAACACAACAAATAAAAACAGGGTGAGGATAGAAGTGGTGGAGGTGAGGACCTGCTGGAGGAAGACGCAGATGCAGACTCACGGCTCTGGCTTGCATTGTGCACAATCTGTGGTGGTGGTGGGGCCGGCTGCCGATGGCCCCGACCCCATAGCACAGAGCAACACATAGACGATCCGGCCCCGTGGAGTGAGGCTCTGACTGATCACAGAACTGCACTGCGCTAGGCTGAGACTTAGCCTGGCAGCCCCGCCCACAAACCTTTATCCTTCACACCGCTACTCTGCACATAATCATTCACATTTTTTATTTCATCATTTCCTACCAGTTTCCATAGAAACTGAACAGAATGTGCACCAAGTACTTACTTCATTTAGTCCACTTCCAATTAATGACTCCACCTTATTGCTAAAGTCTAGAGCTAAAACAGCGAGTCAGGTCTTTGAGCTCCTCAGGGAGTGCAGCAGACATTTGGTTGTATAGCTACACAGTGACAACTATTCTGTTCAACCGGTTTAATTTTTTATTGTATTGTAAGTTACAGCTCTGCTTTAGTCAGTGCACAGCAAGAAACGGGAGATTTATTTTAGACAAGCATTCAAATCAATGTAAGAACTCAATATGCAATTTAATATCTACAGGAGCTTTACTTTAAGAGTACTTCATTTTTCCTATAATAGGGACTCAATTATGTACTTATGTTTAGGAAGCTTAAGTAGAAACATGTTCAGAAATTATAGATGAGTAAAAAAATGTTATCTAATCTAGAAATAAATCTGATTGTCCTAGAATGGAAATCTCAGGATTTCTATTAATTAACATGTACATAATAATCTCAGGAACTTCTACATATTGCAGAATTACTGTATATAGTATTTCATCCTATTTGTGTCTATTATTGATTATATTTTTAGTACACTTTCACCCTTACTGCTACTTCCCTCACCCAACTACTGCTGTGTCAATGAGTTTCTCCAAGGGGGATCCAATAAAGATCCATCTTATCTTAATATAAATACATGTTAATAACTTTTCATGACCAGAGTGGGTGACTAAACTGACACTTTGGTTCAAGCTGTACAAACACACAAGTTTACACTGGGCAGGATTTACAATGTTCTGGGGCAATGAGCTCAGTTATATATGGCTCATTTCCAAGCAGCATTTACCTGCAGTCATTCCCACCAGGATACAATGGAGGGGGAAAAGAGGAAAAGGGCTTTCCCAGGCTGGAATACAGAAATCCTGCAGCTCATGAACAGCGCTCATTTAAATATTTACAGATTTTTTTTCTTTTCTTTTCTAGCGTCTCATCTGGGTGGTGGCTTGTTGGCAGCATGTTCTAACAGTACCGGCTCCTCATACGTGTTCCATCAGAGCTCCAGCTAAGTGCAGTATGAAGCCAGTGTGAGAACCAGCTAGAAGGCGACGGACAGTCTGCACTGATTAAGATATGAAAGATTAAAAAACACGAGCACGGAAGCTGGAGAGGGCGTGAATATATGGAGACGCGGAAGAGTTGACAGAACGGATCATAAGTCAAGACCTGCCGGTGCTATTCAGCCGGCTGCTTTATCAGCTCGCCACGTGTCCCCGAGCTTTAAAACGGTAATGAACTTCAGCACTTTGACCCTTAATGCTGCCGGCTGCAGGTGACAGCAACCACGGCTGTCACCTACCTCCAGGATCGGTAGCACGGAGCCCCGGGGAGCAGTCACACAGACAGGCCCGGGCCTTCACATGCCACATGGTCTTTTGTTCTCGCTGCTGCAGGGTAAAGAAAAAGAAAAAGAAAAAAAAAAACCTCCAAAGATCTGAATAGCTGCTCGGCAAACGCCTCCGTGTCGCCTCCTCACCCAGCCATAAACACAGGATTAGCGCTCTGGTGTAATTATTCTTTTATACACAAGTTAACGACGCACCGGTCGGAAAAAAGCCGACTTAACTATAAAGAGCTAATGAAAACTAGCTTCAGGCTCCGTCATATTAACAACAATAGCAGCAAATACAACTTCTAGTCATATAAATACAGTTTTTACAAGTAACACAAGAAGACAAATATTGCTCACATTAGTTGACGGTTGGGTGACTGAGTATAGCGGCTCCGGTAGATGTGGGAGAAGACCTTCTGAGACTGCGCAGCCTGCTTTTATAGGTGGAGGCGGGGACTGAGGCGACGGTTAGTCACTGGGGCCAAAAGTAATGCAGAGGAAATCTCGCGAAGCCACCATGGAGTTGGAAGCTGCTTCAATACTTTAGTACTGGCCGACCTCCAGAGATACTGTGGAAGAGTGCAGAACTACTGCTGCTACTACTACTAATATAAATACTACTACTACTATTACTACTACTACTACTACTACTAATATAACTACTACTACTACTACTACTAATATAACTACAACAACTACTACTAAATATAACTACTAATACTACTAATACTACTACTACTTCTACTACTAATATAACTGCAACTACTACTAATATAACTACTACTACTACTACTACTAATATAACTACAACAACTACTACTAATATAACTACTACTACTACTACAACTACTACTACTAATATAACTACAACAACTACTACTAATATAACTACTACTTCTACTACTAATATAACTACTACTTCTACTACTACATATAACTACTAATACTACTAATATAACTACTACTTCTACTACTAATATAACTACTACTACTACTACTACATATAACTACTAATACTACTAATATAACTACTACTTCTACTACTAATATTACTACTACTACTACTACTACTTCTACTACTAATATAACTACTACTACTACTACTACTACTAATATAACTACTACTACTACTACTACATATAACTACTAATACTACTAATATAACTACTACTTCTACTACTAATATTACTACTACTACTACTACTACTTCTACTACTAATATTACTACTACTACTACTACTACTACTTCTACTACTAATATAACTACTACTACTACTAATATAACTACTACTAGTAATATAACTGCTACTAATAAAACTACCACCACTACTACTACTACTAATATAACTACAAACAACTACTACTAATATTACAACTACTTCTAATATAACTACTACTATTACTACTAATATAACTACTACTATTACTACTAATATAACTACTACTATTACTACTAATATAACTACTAGGTCTACTACAATTACTACTAATATAACTACTACTATTACTACTAATATAACTACTACTATTACTACTAATATAACTACTAGGTCTACTACAATTACTACTAATATAACTACTACTATTACTACTAATATAACTACTAGGTCTACTACTATTACTACTAATATAACTACTAGGTCTACTACTATTACTACTAATATAACTACTAGGTCTACTACTATTACTACTAATATAACTACTAGGCCTACTACTATTACTACTAATATAACTACTACTTTTACTAATATAACTACTACTATTACTACTTATATAACTACTACTATTACTACTAATATAACTAATGCTATTACTAATGTAACTACTACTACTAATATAACTACTACTACTACTATAACTACAAGGCTACTACTACTACTACTATTATTACTACTATTATTACTACTATTACTACTTATAACACTACTACTAATATAATATAAGAAGCTGGCCTTTTACTGTACTTAAAAGTACTTTACTTTATTGTCCATCTCTTTACTGTTTACTATTACAATACTTGATTATAATTTCAGTTCACATTGTTTTTTCACATTTGGGCTCTGTTGAGAATTACGACTTTATTGTTCAATCAGTGCAATAAATCACATCATGAGTCACTGATGTTATGTTTCTGAGGGTTAAACATTATGTGCAATAAACATGTAAATGTAAGAAGTGTCTTAATAACCTCTGATCAATGTACGAAGATCACAGGTTTATAAAATAAAAAAAATGCAGAGGTTTGATTCTGAGCTGAGGGTGAATTCACACTGTGTAATATGAGTTTCAACAACGTGCTTTCTGGAATACACCCCAGGACAGATAAAACCAAACAACACTCCATCAGTGTGTGACAATAGTGAAACCATGATAAATGTTTCACCACCTTCCACTAATATATTCCATCTACATTCCAAAGTAGAACAAAGCTTCGCAACCCTGTCGGCCATTTCTATGATACTCTGATATAAGCGAAGCAACATATAGTAATCATCTAATACGTTTGCTTTATTTAGTATGTTTCCATTCAAGTATTTGTTTCATTGGTTTCTTGTTGACTTTGAAATGGAATGTTACCATCATTCGGATAGCTTTGATTGTATGTCTAATTGACCCTACATATTAGCTAGGTGGTTTGACCAGGCAGTATTTAAAGCTACTGTTTAGGTCATTTAGTCTGGGGGTCGGCTGGGGGACCCTCTCTGTGTATTGATACTATTTGCACTATGAACTGTATGCTGAAATTTAAACCGTATATAGCAGCTCTGAACCAATTCCTTGGACTTCTGCTCATTTCTGGTCCTCCAAACCTCACAGAAATGTTTGCCAGCATCCTGATAAACAGGATTTAAGGTATATACTCAACATTACATTAGGCCTACTGATAATTCTTTCATATTTGGATTTTTTGTCAGTTTTGGGCCTATCTAATTGTGAAAGGGAGTGCTGAATAATCAATTGTATGATTTTTTTTTCATTCATTTTGTGATATTGCTGCTATTTCCTTTTTTCTTTCAGAGAACTTTACATGTAAGGTCATACTGTTGACTGTTCAGAAGCATTGTGTGCTGGTTGAACTGTATTAGTGTAGGCTACACTACATTGCCTATTTGTTCCTCATACTTGATTAGATTGGCAGTTTTGCTTTGTGTGATTTTGTCTTTGTATTTCTTGGCACGTGGAGAATGAATGATGAATCTGTGCTGGGACCTGAGAAACAGATGGACTTTCCATAGCAATTATACATATCAATTATACAAAATGTAGTCTCCCATAGCCCCCTATAGGGAGTTCTTCAGATTTAAGGTTTCAGTTGATCATTATGTTTTACTTCCAGGCTGCTCTTACATAAAATCTACCCACTACTACTATAATGATAACATAATATCTTGATGGCAGCTTATGATTTTTACTCACACAGGCACACATGGGGAAAATCATGCATACATGTACTATAATTACAGTTTATACTCTCATATCTTCCTATTTAAAGCTTTTAAGAGGAATTAGAGGTTAAGATATGCAGCTAATGGCTTTTACTGTATGAGCTACATACTCGTCATAAAGTCACTGGGCATTGCATAAAATGAATGGAAATCATCTTAATACAGCCTGTGATATTGAGGCCATCAATAGCTGTACTGTATCTCTTACTTAAAGCACTCATATTCCAGCCTCACTCACTTAACTCAATGTAGATTAATGGAGTTTTTCTCAGCCTGACTCCCAGCAGTATGAAAATATTAGGTATGTCGAACCAAGGCTGAATCTGCCTCTGAGATTCAATCTTTTTTTTGTCGGAAACATTAAGTTTTCAGCCTTTGCTTCCTTGGCAGCCTGCCACTAGCAGTGAATGAGACCCAGAGATCAAATGTGTCTTTCTACAGGCTGACAGGAACTGTGGCTGTGCTGCATGTCATTAACCTTCATTATTAGACGGGTTGAAGAAGACAAGAGTTCCACAAAGCTTCTGGCTGACACGACTAGATTTGGTTGCAGAAAGAATTCATTGAGATATAACAGCACTACACACACATGCTTACAATCATTGACAGTCAGTTTCCTCATCTCAGATGTTCTTTTAGCTGTACTTGTTAGGACATTGTATTGACTTTCATTCATTGGGGGCGGCTTGACTGTAACCATAACCCATTCACACCTTACCACTAACCTTAACCAGGACCTCATAAAGGCCAGGATTTGGTCCCCATGAGTACTACTGGTCCCAACAAGGTGTGTGTATATACTGGAAAAGGCCAGGTTTCTATCACTTCAGGGGACATTACATTGACTTACATTCATTTCCTGGAAATGTATACTAACCCTAGCTTCACTTTGATCTTAACCAGTTCTTAAGCCTAAAATGTCATTATTTTCATTATGAGGATTTGTTTTTGTCCCCCAAAAGGGAGGTGAGACCTCCACATGTGACTGTGTGATCAGAGTCCCCATAACATGAGGAATACCTGGTGCACACACACACACACACACACACACACACACATGCGTATAGATACACTTTTCCATCCTCCCCCAGGTTATCATAAAAGATATGCATTCATATATATTTCATGTTTTCCAAGAAAAAAAATCCATAATCTTTGACCTCTCCTCTCTTCTCATTTCCTTTCCTCTCTCCTCTGTTCTTTACATTTCCACCTCTTGTTTCCTCTCCTCTTCTTTCTACTTTTCTCGTTTCCTCATTTCACTTCTTTTTCTCTTGCTTTCTCCTCTCCTCTCCTGACAATCCACTTCCTCCCTCTCTTCCCGCACCTCCAGCAGCGGATGCTCTTAGAAAACAAATGGAGAGTTAATCCCTTGGTCTAATCTCCTGCGTTCTACTCCCAGTCCTATTTTTACCAGGGTTTAAAGCCAGGATTAAATGTCTTTTTTTCTCTCCTCTCTCCTTACTGTGTTATTCAGGAGGATGAGACTATTGATGGTTAAGTGCTATTAAACAACACTCCAGAAAGCTTGTTAGCTGTGGTGTGTTTGTGTGTATGTCGTGGAGTGTTGTGCTACTCTTGCTGTCTTACTACGAAGGCCTCCTGGGGCGCCTGGGCATGACACACTTGGGGATTTGGCATAATTGGCATCGCCTCAGCGTTTAGTGATGTGCTCTTTCTTGTGTTTAATACAGAGGGCAGGGCACATCATTCATAGAAGAAATGGGAAGTTGTTTGTGCCATAATGGATTGTAATACAGAGTCATTATTTTGCTTTTAGAGGCAGTTCTTCCAGCCAGTGAGAGTGTGAAGCTTTTTTCGTGGAAATGCCCGGGATGTAAAACGGAGTTGACAAAGATTTCTCATGGGCAAGAAAAGCTTAGTTTATTGCCTCAACTTGCTCCTACACACACATAATTTGAGTGATTTCAGGTGTCATATTGGTGATCTTTAGTGGTAGAGCAGCCAGTGTTGCTACAAATCCTGCCTGCAACCTGAGGATGGGTGTCTGGATGAGGCTGCACACATGCATGAACACACCACTCACACACACACACACACACACACACACACACACACACACACACACACACACACACACACACACACACACACACACACACACACACACACACACACACACACACACACACACACACACCCGCCAGCCAGCCTTATCTCTCCCTCCACTGCTCAGGGTGCAGAGTTGCTCCAGCTTCCAGAGTTCAGTGACAAAGATGAAAAAGTATCATTTTTAGCCAGATTCACTTTTATGAAGCTCATAGATCTCTAGCAGCTTCCGCCTGCCCTCAGGGGATCATTACATGGCTGAGAATCATTACTGTAATATAACTTGCATTGTTTTGGGATTGAAGTTATGATGAGCCCATACCGCTATAGTCCATTGCCTCTGACTGTGTTGCTGCATAAGCAGTGCTGTCTGGATTCAAAAGGGCAAAAATCCCCATATTTATGAATTCATAATTCTCAAACCGTCTCACATGACTTTATATCATCTGTCACTCCCACCTTTCCCCAAAATCAAGAAGCTGTTGAGTCAGTATCCAGCAATCCACTCATACAATTCCATCACATTCTCACACACTTGCATTCATGATTCAAAGCTTCAAGCCGCTGCTTCCAGAACACAGAATGCTCTCTCACGTGAACATACACATAAATAATTGATGCTCTGTATGTCTGGCGTAGGTCTGTAATACCACCTGCAACTGCTAGAGCTCCTATAGAAGATAAAACCATCAAGCTTTAATGTTTGAATGGTCAATGTGAGTAATATGAGTCTATCAATGCAGGCTTCCCACCATTCATGAAACAAAGCACATGCACTGTCATCAAGTGTGGTAAGAGTTATGGTTTTAGATGAGTCAGTGTAATGGAAAGATGTCGTTTTTTTACCTATATATTGTCTAAGTTCATTGTTTGTTGTTTCATTGCAACAACCATGAAGTCATAGTAGTCAAGTATCTACCAGGATTGTGCGCTAGCATGTGCTATATTTAACTGGCCACTGCAGCACCTTATCTGATGACATTGCATTAAGCCAAGTTCAACATTTTTTTTAACCTTGAATGTTTCTTGCTAGAACGTTTTGGTTGAGGAACCGTTTTTCATTCAGGTCTAAAGTCTGAATGTTGCCTGAAGTGTATCTTGGGAACCATTTATGGGTTCACAATCCTCTCCGTTATGAAATACTGTCTTCATGTGTTCTATGTGACACAGGCTCTGCCCTCTATTGAACCACATGGGTAATACTCTCCTTCTATTCCACACACTTACACACAATCGGCAAGGTTTAGAGGCCAGGGGGTTTATGTTGCTAATGTGAAATTTGCATGTAATAGCCATACTCATTCGGCAGTGTCTTGCTTAAGTTCCTGTTCTTCTCACTTCAGTGACAGCCAAATCAGCTTCTCTGCTGATAAAGTCACTGCTCCAAGCTCATTCCTGTGGCATCCTGATGCAGCTTTCACCCTGCGTACACTGCCGAGGACTTTCTTTGACTAAGTGTTGCTGATGGTGGGACCCTTTTCAGCTGTGTGATGTCTCACTCCATTGCAACAAGAGTGAACGGCAGCTCGGAACGCAACCTCTCCGCAGTGAGGTTGAGTTCTGGTGCTGCTGGATGCTTCGGTTGAAACTGTGTACGACGATGGATGGTGACGACAACCTTTTTTGTGTTTGCAGCATTGCTGACTTCAGTTTCAATTTCCTGAAAGTTATGGTCATGTCAGCCAGATGGCTTCATGGAGGCTTTTATGAAGTGGCCTGCCTTTGTCCCGCCTCCTCTCCCACACATTTGGCAGTGTGTCAAAGTGTCTGGAAGGAGCCGATGAAAACAAAGTCAAGAGTTACAGGACTGATTTCCTTCCTGAGAGTGCAGAGCCACACAGAAAGTTTCACTGTGGGCCTTCTAGGAAGACGCCATCACAGCCCTCCTGATTCCTCACTCTGCTTGCTAGGCAGTGAGCAAGAAGTAGCAGCTTCCGCCGGTGCAGGATGGAGACACAGTGAAATAATCTGAAAAAAAATATTATGCTGGGCTAATACACTGCTAGACACCCCCCCATCTACAGTGGAACAAGCCAGTAAGTAACCTGATCCTGGGTGTTGCCACTACCGCAGGGCGGGTGATGTCGTTTACCACAGTGCCAAAGTCATGGCCCTACAGAGGACAGAGAAGACCTCCTGGGAGCTCCCATAGCTCCAGATAGGCTTTTCAGGTCCATTTCTTCAGCACTTCAAGTTGCTGCGGAGGTGCCTCATGCCTTCTAGCCAGAGAGGAGACGAGGTGCATTGCGGCAATACCACGGTGAGGAGAAGACCATGCAGGCAGGGCAAAGCATTGCCAGCCCCAATCAGTTCAGCCATCTCCCAGACCACCTTGACGGAAACACTACATTGGCCCTACTGCGACCAAGTGGCAGGGTGAAAAACACCAATAGAATCCCACAGAAACTATGCATGGGGGAAGTCTGTGGCACCAATATGACAGTTAGTGGGATAAAGTGCCACATCAGTGAGGGCTATGTTCAGTAGCCCCTCCCGGTTGTGTCGGCAGAGTTTAATATCCCCTCCCACTACTGTTCATGTTCATGTTCATTTTGTTGGAAGTGTTAAATCTTTTAATGAAAAAAGCTCAGCGCTGACCTCATTCATGAGTGCTATGTTAGGCAGGGACAGGTGCAGACCATCCAGGCAGTGAGAGCAGGATGCACCACTGCTTGCTACGAAGCAAAGTGGTTTGGATTCCAGAGCTGGTGCGGAAACTGGAGATTAGACCCCCTGTCAGGTGCAGGGGGAGAGGTTTTCTACTTTTTACAGTTTTTCTGATAAAAAAAATGGGCTTTCTTGTGCTACTGTTGTGTGTTTTAGTGTACGCAGCAGTGATTTACCTCTGTCATGAGGGCTTTGGTGAAAGACCTGTCTTTGCTCACCTCCTCATGAAAGATTCCTTACAGGGGGTGAGGAGGAGACAACGCCAAGTGATGCGTGTCTCCGCCTCCCCAGTGGAAACTACCATTGTTGCTCAAGGCCCTAGTGACTGATTCCTGTAAGTTTCTAGATCACTCCTCTCTGAAAGTGGTGTTATACAAGACAACTTTGCTGTTTGTGCTGCTAAGACAGTGAGTGAATTGTGTTCCCTGTCGGTTCAGCCAGTAGTCTGCTATTTTGTGGTGACCACAGCGGTACTACTCTCAGACTCCTTTGTTCCCAAGAACAGAAGGAGTGCAAAAAATATTTAGCTAGAGGCATTTTTTCCTCAATCCCATGGAGACATCAGTGAGGCCAAATCCTATTAATTCCCTAACCCTATTCCTATTATTGTGTCCAGTGTGTGTTGGCATGTTATGTTGAATGCATGGCCCCATTTTGGTGCGCTGAATAACTGTTCATGTGCTGTGGAGAGGGATTGGTGAGTAAAGCCCCATCCAAGAAGCACCTAGTAAGTTGCATCTCCCAGGCCTACAGGTAGGAGGGTCAGGACCCCCATGGCCCCAGCATCTTCAGCCTTATTCTGTGGGTTGAATGTCAAGGACATTTGCCCAGCAGCATCTTGGTCTACACCATGTCTGTTCAGGTTCACTATACTGTGTGAGAAACACCTAATTGGTATGTGCATCCTGATTTGCTGTGTATGTACAAGCACATTTCAGTGGGTGATTGTGTGTCTGCCTGTGTGTGTGTGTGTGATTAGAAGGGAGTATTATAGAACTAGGGTCACAATGTTGTTTAAAATGTAAACTCTTTCTAGTAAAAATAGTAAAACTAGTAAAACAAGTCCAAACTTCCCCTCCTCTAACATTTTTGTTTGCAGCATCGTCCTCTGGTATTGCAATTTGCAGACGGTCCCTGAGAGCAGGATGTTTGTCGTTCCGTCCGTCTGTCTGTCAGTCAGTCCACCTTTCTCCAACCCTCTCCATCTCCTCCAAGGTTTAGGGAGCCAGCCATTGCATATGGCATTTTTGCACATTTCATTTCATGTCAAATTCAATTTCTATTTCAATGTTAAATAAATAGTCTGCAGTTATATTTTTTATTTCCGAATCCGGAACCACAGCAACATGGGACTATTTTTTCAGCCTGTGACTTATATGCGTAGAGTCCAGGCGGGGAGTTCCGGTCCTCTGAAATGATGCGAACGCGGAAGTAACTTAAAACTGCATTATATCAAAAGGCCACCAGGGGGCGGCCGTTTTGGTGTCAAAAGGACTTCCGCCTCTATACAAGTCAATGGAAAATACACCAACTTCTCACTTGATTTCTAACCTCAGTAAACGTTTTCAAAATGTGTTTATGGTCTCAATGGCTATTTTAAAGCCTTCTTCAATGCAGTATGATGTTCATTTGTGAAATGTTGGCCTCCCTGATTTTATATTTGACAATAAAGCAGGGTATGGTTGATTGGTTCACCTCTTGCTCCTCCTGATGCCCATATAAGTAGAATCCGTGTTTTTTTTTTTACCCGGCATGCACCGGAAATTTTCAAGATGGCGCTGCCCAGATCCGAAGCTATTCGCTTCCAAGCAGCAGTCCGCAAACCAATGGGTGACGTCACGGATGTTACGTCAATTTTATATACAGTCTATGGTAGAGTCGCCGTTGCCGTACGTAGGGGCGTGAATGACGGGAGAAGAAGAGACATTTTTTCACGGTCACGGACATTTA
Source organism: Scomber scombrus (assembly GCF_963691925.1). Classification (NCBI taxonomy): domain Eukaryota; kingdom Metazoa; phylum Chordata; class Actinopteri; order Scombriformes; family Scombridae; genus Scomber; species Scomber scombrus. Next base: position 2,793,259 of record NC_084990.1, read on the forward strand.
TCCCCGGTCACGGACATTTTCAACATGCCTAACAAGAGCAAACTGTTGGAAAATACTCGCGATGCCGCATGACATAAACGCAAGGTGGCAAAACTCTAGAGAAGTCAGGTAAGAAACTACAAAACACACAACACACAGTAGCTAATGCTAATGCTAATGCTACAGTTTGTTAGTGACATATGCTAATGCTACAGTTTGTTAGTTACTCAATCCACACAGTAGCTAATGCTAATGCTAATGCTAATGCTACAGGTTTAGTGTCAAACAAACTGTAGCACCGTACTGTTCAAACTTGTTCCCCAGCAGCAAGGAGGCACTAACAAGGTAGTTTATAAAGGAGAAGTGTTCCCTGGTGTGTCTCAGTATGGTATATCAGACGCACAGAGAGCAGAATATAACTATTATAATTAAACATGATAAAATGTCAATTTCACTCACACCACCTAAAGTTACCAATAAGTGAATAGCGTAAAATGAGACACCATCATATATATTTGAGTTATTGTGTCTTAAGTCCTGATTACACTGTAATCTGTTTGTTGTTGCAATACCCGAACAGGACAATAGATGGCGCATTAAGCACTATACACTGCTGTGATTAAGCATAACTTATTTAACTTCTTACTTTAATAATGAAATGTACCCCAAATCAACTGTAATAGTCAACATTACTTTTAAACATATTCCATCATTTCTTATCCTGCATTCATGTATTTTAATCTTTTACACTTATAGTTATCTCTTTTATAAAGTCTTTTTAACCCTTTACAATATTAATAACAGGAATGCAGCTACTACCTGGTCTTTTATATGTCCTGTTGGAGCTGCTGGATGCACCCACTGATATGGACTGAATCTATGTTCCTCTTCTTGGAACGCCAATGTGGCACCTTTCCTCATCTCATAATTACGAGATCTTTTCTCATAATTATGAGATCCTGATCTCATAATTACGAGATAAGGTGTCTAATTTTTTTTGTATCCAGTGAATGCAATGCACTTCCGTAGCGTACAAACTGAATATGATTGAATTTTTTTCTTCTTTAGTGTCATCAGGCAATTTTGTGGCATCATTTGTACAAAAAATAAGTGTGCTGGACTGGTCATACATCAGCCCAGGTGATCATATCTTGATACAAAGTTCTCATATTATTATATATGGACTGCCATTTATTCACTTCTGTAATCAACTTTAATACAAAAGGAAAATACAAAGGAAAAAAGTTTAAAAAAAACTAAACAATACTCATTTTCTATTTCTGGGCAACTTTCTCCTTCCAAAGCAGTGAACCTTTTGCTCTATACTATACTGTATCTAAAGTTAGCTAATAGACCACAGTTGCAGGGCTCAGAAATAGAACTAATCAAAACTGATCAAATTCATGGAAATTACACTAGACCACCATCTCTCATGGTTTCAGCTGATTGACAATAGCTGTTGCTGCAAAAAGTGGATTGGTGTATTGTTCAGCATGTGGTCAAATGCTAATAAGAAAGTCCTCCACTGACTTCAACTGGTTAAGAACAGATTAGTTCTAAAAATGTCTGTACGACACCAGCATCACTGAAAATACACAACAGATTGTCCTGGTTCACAGTAGACGTTGGACATCATTATGGCATACTCCATTCTTTTTCTAGTAACTGTGACTTTCAGTCGTTTTCAGAGCATTGTCAGAATGCAACAAACTGCTTCATGCAATAAGAGAATTAACCAGCATCTCTACCTTCAAGGATTACATAAGGGTATATCTTAGCACAACCATATGACTGACTGAACATACTTAACCCTTCAAAAGGCAATGTGCACCAGGAGATACACAATCTTAAATACCCTGTTGCATGATTGAATGTTTTCAAGCTGCTTTTGGTTGGTCAGGTCGGACATTGCGTATGAACATTTTGGTCTTGAGAACATAGCATTGAGCATCAGTATTTTGGGGATTGGCAGAGGCTAGCTACCTTTGCACAAATGTTCAAGTCCTTGAAGTCAGTCAATGGCTTGAATTGGTTGATGTGGTTGTATGTGCCTTGTCCTTTTTAGAATTAGTTGAAAAACAGAATTGGTAGAACTGGATTGGTAGAATTGAAGCTTGTGGAAGGCCTATAGTTTGGTAGAAATGATAAAATCAGTTTAGAAACTAGTATGTGTGATATTAATGACGGGAAAAGCACTTCTCTTTATCAAATCAAACATTAAGTTGTTTACCATTATGATTATTTTTATACCTTAATAGGGCAAGGTATCCTGGGAGAGAGAACTCATAAAATCCAAAATATACAAAATATTTTAAAACATATGTGTGGAAATGTTTTACGTAGGTGCAAATGAGATAAGTATTAACATCAAATAATTTTCCACATCTCTATTTATACCCCTATTTAAGGGTGAAAGCAACTTGAATTATCTTTGATTAGCCTTTTGTGACTAGTGTGATGATAGTTATTTCATAGCATCACCTTTGCTTGTTGTTTAATAAGATGAATAAGGAATAAGGAAGACTAACAACAACTGTGGTGGAAGCTAATGGGGATCTGAATAAATTAACAACAAATAAACTGTGTACATATATGCAGAGTGGACAAACACATTTTACCTAATAACAAAACAATAAGGAGCAAATCTAATGTTTTAATATCTCAATTTAAACTTGATTTAAGGATTTATGTCATTTTAAAGGGTACGTGTTTCTGTGTTGAGCATCCTGAGTGAAATTGTGGGAGTTGATGTTCATAGTAAACTGTATTTTTTCCAATAAAAGGTATCTGTTGGTCTAACAAAGTGCATATAAAGGAGATGTCACTCTTGCAAGACGGACCTATAACGTGCAGCTACTGCCACACCCTGCCACAGCCAACAGATGCAAAGAAGCAAAACTCCAACATGGTAGTTTTCAATCATCCACCACCAGAGGGCAGTCTGGCATCACGCCAGACAGCAGCAGAGCCAGCCTCCCTCCTCCTCCTCTCCTGGTGGGGAGAAGAGCCCAGGCGATGAGGAGCTTTCAGCAAATTCAGCCCCTTGTATTCCACTAATGAATTGTTACAGCGACAGATCCACCCTGAAATGCATTTTTGTCACACTTCCTTTTGAAAGTGGATCCACACCCAGAGAGGCTGAAGCTGGAGCATCGCCAGGCCAGGATGATAGTTCTCCCCTCTCTCCCCACCTGCCTCTGAGATGCTGCTGCAGGTGGAGGTCTGGGAGCAACTCCTGATAACATGAGATAAAACACTCCTTTTTTCACGCAGTCATGTGCATGGCCGCAGAAGAGCATGACACCTCTCTCTGTTAGGATTTAGGGTAATAGGTGTAAGATACTGACCTCGGCCTCGCACCTCAGCATCACAGCCCTATTTATTGCTGCAATTCTGTCCCCATAAGCTCCACCTGCCTCCTGAAAGTGCTTTAAACAATGTGTGTGTGTGTGTGTGTGTGTGTGTGTGTGTGTGTGTGTGTGTGTGTGTGTGTGTGTGTGTGTGTGTGTGTGTGTGTGTGTGTGTTTTTCAGGTAGGGGGGTCACTGGCTGCCCCTGTAGCTGTAACAGTGACAGGGCAGCAGGGGTTATTGGCTCCAACACTCCCATGCAGACAGTGGGGAGGATCCCACGGGTGAACGATGCCAGCCTCACACCTCCTATAGCAAAATCTTTATAATGTTGTTGTGACTCTCTGCTTGTACTGTCAGCCACGACCAACACCATCCCACCACCCTCCTTCCTTCCCCTTTGGCCGGTATCAATAAAGCTAATGGTCGGAAGTCTTTTATAGGCAGCCTTTCATCACTCTGCTGCAGTTTGGGCCTACAGGAGAGGATTGGATATGGGTTGGAGCAGTAGTTTGTTTTTCCTGCTGTGTGTGAGTGTGTGTCAGCCTGCCCTAAATGCAGCTATTTTTTTTGTACATCCCATCTGAATGATGTGTGGCATGGCAGTTAAAATCAATGCTCTGCTATTAGATGCAGCACCTCCTCCTATCCCCTCCTGCCCATCACTTGTTTCTCCAAAGCCGGTCATGAAACAATCATTTAAGACAATAGACCTACTTATTTTTTTCTTAAAGGGTCAGTTTACCTAAATATACTCTCACTTATCTTAACCCTTACATACTGTTAAGGGTCAGATTTGACCCATTATTACATTTGAGAAATTTAAAAACACCCTATACACATTTCTTTTAGCCAGACTTTTCCCAATGTGACCCACAGTACATAAAAGAAAAAGAAATAAAATGCGGAATTTTTAAAACATTTTTGTGCAACTGATACACATTTTTGCAAATGTGCAAAAAATAAAAACAACACCATTCAAATGTGCTGTTTTATTCTAATTATCTTATAAAATGTTCTCCCTGGAGCATAATATAATGTATTTTTTTTTCCATAAATAAATAAATACACTCTGCTCACTCTCTGACAGCTTCATTAAAGATGAATCAGACATTTATTAATGACTGATGGGGAATTTATGAATGTGAATTGGTGTAGAGAGAGTAAAGTGGTTTGGTTTGATTTTTTTCAGGTTTTAAGATCTAAACTATTTGGTAGAAAGTAGCTACAGTTTTGATAGTGTGTTCAGGGATAAACATTTTTTCACAAGAACATGATTTTTTTTAAATATCATTCTTTTAAATGCTTTGAGCACCACAGACAAAACCCCATTCACCTCCACTACATTATGGTGGAAGTAGAGCCTGATATCTCAAAACCTGGACAAATAAAACCTAACTTATCTACATGGCTTGAATGAAGGAAAACAATCTTGTAATTTGGGTGAATTGACTGTTTAATACTTGGTGATGAGAAATTTATGAACAAAAATGTTCACCTATTTGAGACTTTTTTTTTTTTTAAAAGGGAGAAAATCTGAACATAGAGAAGTGTGTTAGAGGTCAGTTTTAACTCGCGATGAAAAGCCTCATACACAGTGTGGCTTACTGCTGGAATATCTATTACTTTGCATTTCAATCAATCAATCTTTATTTATATAGCGCCAAATCACAACAAAAGTTATCTTAAGGCACTTTTCAGTTCACAGTTTCAGAGCAGGTCTAGACTATGCTTTAATTTAATTTAAAGAGAACACTTGGGGACAGTAGCAAGGAAAAACTCCCCTTTAACAGAAAGAAACCTGGTTCTTGGTGGGTGACCACCTGCCTTGATTGGTAGGGGCTAAGAGAGAAAGTGTCAATATGTCCGTATACTGTATGTGTGCATTATACCTGATGAAGGTTGGACAGAAATACTGTGAAGTGAGACTGTGCAGGAGTTTTCTTACTGTTTTTAAAAACAGAAAAAGAAAAAGATTGTCCTTTATAGCCAAGTAACATCCACTAACAGGCCTTCATCATATGTATCTATAAGTAGTAAGCATTTAACCAATGAGTGATGTTCATTTTAATAATATTTTAGAGTGAACAGATAAAGACTCCATTATTTCATAAGAGACAGAAAAGATGTGACAAAAGCCAGAAAAAACAACTCTAATATTGTGCAGCAGTCATGTTTTCCGTTCTTGTTTCCTTTCTTGTTAATCATCTTACAACCCCTCAGATTTATCATGTTATTCATATTGTATGGGGGGTGCACTGGGATGCTTTACTTCCCAGTGCAAGTAAAGCATCCCAGTTATATGGGGACATTTGTCTGATGGAGTATGGGCTGGCTTGCTCCCCTTCCATCATAAGGTGTAATGTAACTGACATGGTAGACTTACAAATAATTTCCCCTTCAGTTTTTATAGAGAAATATCTGTCACAGAAAACCTTCATTAAAGACTAATGGAATCTCAAAAAATTACATTTACTTTATAGAAAAAACCGTGAAAAACAAAAACCCAAACTAACTGTCTGCACGTATGGTAACGGCCGAGTGAGAAATTATACACCAGAATGTTTTTGTAACTTGGTTGAATGTATTCTCTTTTTTGGACAGCTGGGAGCAGTAGAACCACCAATAAAATACAAAACATTTTATCAGTTTATCAAGTTGTTAGATAGGAGCAACCATTATCATTCATTTGGACTTATATTTCTGTCCACTCGATGATTGTGAGTCCAATATTCACTCTCATTTTAGCTCTGTTTTGGTCTCCACCAAGTCCTGATAACAATATCTGGCTCTTAAGCAGCTAAATGCTCCACTATGTTCACCAGCTAATTTCTAAGTGTCTGTCTGCTATCTGGTGCTGTACAGTGGGGTTTATCAGAGATATACATAGGAACAAAAGCAAAGTTTGTTGGTTGTAAAAACCAAAATAATTATCTAAAAGTTGCCATAAAGCTTTTTAAAGCTGCATGGTTGGGTTATAATCCTCTGCAGGGTTGTCAGTTTGAGTGACACCTCTCAGATGACACCTTTGGTTTTTATGCATTGCAAATATTGATCGGTGCAGCTTTAAAGGATCAGCTCCTGTCACATTTTCATAATCAATCATTCCTGCTCAGGAATGATGATTTCTTCCGAGATGACACATTTTCACATAAACATACCAACCTCTACAGCTTTGCCCGATATCTGTTGAAATCTTAGAATTTGTGATGACACCTGGAGATTAAAACCCATTTAATCAGACTGCAGGGTAACAGCTACATCACTGCTACATGACTATAGCCTGTGGGAGTCGAGCCATTGATCTTCCTTTTGCACGTACCTCGATATCCATTTTCCTGATGCTATCCTCTTCACTATTCATAAAAGTAGGTGTTTAAATAGAGACATCCATTTGCCAGCCTTTAATTGACCATGCAGAATACAGAGGGTCCTTCCAGACAGCTGTACATCTGTTTGCATGTTGTAGTGGATCCAGCAGAAGTAGCATGTGAATGTTTACACCTATAATCATACAAGCTAAAAGGCATAGCTGTGTGGCTATGAAAGCCTTATGCAAATATATGCTGCATACTGTTCTTCAAGTGTGTTACATTTGCATCCCAACACTAACACGCCCACTGTGTTAGTGCCTGCTCCAACCCTACGATTTGTCAAGGACAGCAGAGGTTTCCATTAACAGAGCATTAGCCCCTCCTCATCCATGCCTCTCTACTTCACAGAGCCTGCCTTTGTCTTCATTAGGCCCCACTGACAAGCTCCCACCGTGCCTCAAAGTGGTCCATTACCGGCCCCCAGAACATCGCAGGGCTCTGTGCTGGGCACTAATAGCTATCACCAGTCTAGCGGCTCCCCTGGACTCCACTGGAGGCCAGGAGGTGCCTGGAGACTTTAGTTCAGTAGATAGTTGGATGTGATTAAGTTGTGTCAAAAATGCATTTTACATGTACCTATCTGCACGTCAGCTACTCCTTGTCCCATTGTAACTACTTAAGTTGTTATTTGGCACTTGTGATGTGGGGAGGCTCGACAATTTGGTAGTTGTCTTGTCAGAAAGTGAAAGAGAAGAGACGGTGGAATGAGGTGATGTATGAAGAGGTTTATATAACTCCAGCGGTGCATTCAGATTGCAAGGAAAAAGCTGCAGGAAGTCAGTGTCCCTGACCAGTGGCACTGACAAAAAGAGCTGGAGTTATTCTCCAGGCACTCCACCAATAGCTGCCCACTGCTCCTAGTGCATGAGGGGGGGTCGGAGTCAGGATACATTTTGTTTCAATGTAGTGCTGAGAAATGAAGACAATCAAATCTAATTCTAAATCCATGTGATTTTCTATAGGAATCAATGACGAACACCTCTACAGGACTACAAATCAGCCTATTTATTTTCTTATTTCTTCATTAAATATGAAGCATCAGCTAATCACAATAGTTAGAGTTGATTTTATTTTCCTGAAGATGCTTTCAGCTCTAAATCCATGGCAACACAGGTCAGTTTAAGTGAACTTTATTGGTACACGCATTAAATCAACATCTACAAACAAGGCAATATTGTGTAATGTAGAGAAATATGCTAGTATCAAACAAAATAAAAGTCAAATGACTAAGATTTGTAGCAATGTAGGCCACCACAATACAATCTGACCATGAAGCTAGACTTTCCAAACCAGTAATTGATAGCAGTGTCTTTGAGAAGCAAGAGAAGCACCACAAAACCTGTTAAGAAGTTAGGCAACAGTGTCTGACTTCGAGATGTTGTCTAACCTTAACCATGTAGCTTTAGTTTCCCAAACTTAACCAAACTGTAACTATATAATTGTAGATCAGATAACACGTGGGTTGCTTTTGTCAATGACTGGTTGGAGGACATTCTGTCTGATGAAAATGCCTTGATAAAATGTATAGCTACAGTAGGATAAGGGTAGCATAAAAACAAGGCCACTATAGCTTTGGAGGTTCTGGGCAGGGACCAGGCACGACTGTCATGTCCCCCTTAAAATGCAGTTAGGGGTTCTTTAAGGGTGCAACAAAAGCCAGACCTCTCTCAGTATAAAAAGCTGTCACTGTCATCTTCATAAAATCTAATAATTTTCTTTGTCAAGTAACAGATGCTTATTTTGTTGTCGCAGCCATATTGATCCCTGTTTTCCACTGAGTTTTTCAAATGAGTGAAACAGCGCCCCTCTTGGTTGTAATGGCTGATAAATGGCAGCCAGTGTGTATGGTACAACATGGTATTGCAACATTACTGAATTATATCGGAGGGAAAATAAGTTGAGTTGGCATTCTGTGACAAAAAAAATGTAAAATATCATATAGCCAGATGCGTCATTGTCACCAGTTAACTGTGACACCAGCCGTACTCTGACCTCACAACAAACAATACAACATTCACAACATCATTTAAATGAAACAACCATCTGTGGTATGTTTTTTTGCGATGTGAACATCTGTTGTCAAAAACTTACGGGTTGAATTCATGTGGTTTGTTGTATTACACCACAACTGCCTGGATCCAGATCTTTGAATCCATCCGATCCACTGAGTTAAGTGAACTGATTCTGGTCCGGCAACATGACATGAAACAGCACTTTCTTGGTTGAAAAGGCAATTGATCTAGTGAGCGCTCCAGGGTGAGTAACGATTAACCAATCAGTGCCACATATGGGACTAATGCTGTTGTCAAGCTGTCGTCATGCTGCCAGTAATGCTGAGTTCCATTTACCTTGGAAGTTGGAAGTTGGAGCTGGGAATGACATCACACCCAAGTTTGAGATACTAGACAAGACACTAATAAGACAGAGGTGCTAATAAACAGGATATTACTACAACTTTCACACTGTTGATGGGTGGGGCAGCCATCTTGGATTTTGAGGTCAGGGCTGGTGAGGTTTTATTGACCTTCCAAGTAAGAAATCCGACTTCAGGGGACATTCCAGTTGAAATATCTGACTGGGAACTCGAAAATTCCGACCTCACATGTTTTCAGAAACATATTTTAGTGTATGGTTTAGCTGAAGGTTTGTGACCCAGCTGCCATGTTGAAAACGGACGAGCCAAAACCAAACACCACCCAGCTTTTAGTACGTTACCCACCGTGTCATCAGCTGAAGCATGGAAATTGGTTACAGTGGAGGCTATGTCAGATTGAAGATGGAAACAGCGTAATGAGTTCGCAATTCTGTCTGATCTGAAGTTGTTAACTTTGTTGGTAAAATGACACATTGTCATACTTTATACTTCATTCCTTTTAGACGCCTGACTTGACTTCTGAACCTCTCCACTGCCAAAATGAACGCTTTGTGTCAGGGTTAATTGAAATGGCCCGTCTAGGAGAACGGCTGGCCCCAGTCTGGCCCCTGTGGTTTAAATGGCCACCGGACTATAAAACTCTGTCTGACCTTAAAATGTGTTAATAAGATTTTATGTAAGAAATGAAAATAATCTCAAAACACAGGTTCTTGAAACTATTCAGGTATTATCCAGGAGAAATAAAGGTATTTTGCTCATCCTAATATGAAATATTATGACTTTCTAGAATTGCCCTTGTAACATTGTATTGGAATCGAGTGGTGGATTGTATGACATATTGTTCTATTGTATCAAGTGTTATACTTAAGAACACTGAGGACCTTGAATTTTGTGTGCTTCAATTTCAAGCATCTTAATATTGGGCATTATTGTACGTTTTTTTTATTTTTATTTTTTTTACAAAACTACATTTATCTGACACTTACAAGTTACTTGGCATACATTATCATAGATGAAAATAAGCAAGAGCATGTCAAAATCCAACCCTAAAAAACAGCGTTAAAATACAGCTCAATCTTATAATATATAATAAGAAAACATTGACAGATGCCACTCTGAATGCAGGACTGCTCGAAGGGATATTTAACATGAATATATGAGGCTTCAATAGTCTGAGTTAGTCATATGAATAGTGGATATCTGCCACACAGTCTTTTTAGCTAAATACATTTTTGCACAGGAGGACGACTGTGGATTTTGTCCTCCATCACTTACATTGTAAGTCCATTATGAAGTAGACTAAGACAGTATGAACAGGAGGAATGATTGCTGCAAGACAACCTTATTTCATTGTTCATTTGGGCTCCTGACTATGGTTAGAGGGCAGAAGAGAGGGGACAAGTTGCTGTCAGCTGGTGTTTAAATGGAAGGTTATGCTGTCCTATCAGTGGGCAGAAACCCTTTTAACCAGTGGTCTCCAACCCTGCTTTTGGAGAGCTACTGTTGTGCATGTGTTAGGTATCTCCCCACTCTAACACACCTGATTCTAAGCATTAACTCATTATCAAGCCCTCGACAAGCTTCAGCTGCTTGATACCGAGTTAATCATTAGAATCAGGTGTGTTAGAGTGGGGAGATACCCAAAATATGCAGGGCAGTAGCTCTCCAGGTGCAGGGTTGGTGACCACTGCTTTAAACAGTCCAATGATAGGACATCACATCTACAGCTCATAGCACACATGCACACACACACAAGCAAAGGGGAGGAGAGAGAGAATTGTCAAATCAAATACCAAATCAAATATGACCCAAGTTCATATCAGGGTCTTGTGCTTATAATATAGAGGCTTTTTATTTTACATAGACACTAAGGAATCCGATACCTCTTTGACTGGGGAATTGGTATATTGGCTGGTTTACTTTGTCTGCTAGTTTGATGGATACGTTTGGGATAAAAGTGTCTTTCTGGCTGTATTGGAGGTTATGTGCATAAATGAATATGTAGAATAAATATGTTATATATTTTGTGCCTTTGTTGTAAATATATGATTAGTGACTATTCAGTGTGTATATGTGTAACTTGACTTGCTAGACTAGATGCCAATATGTGACTTACCAGATTGCCAGTAGCCGGTTCATTTAACTGCTATTTCTCCATATTTGGAGCATCAGTCTCATTGTAAATGTACATTAACATATGTTGCAGTCTCATTGTTTATTCTTCCTATGAAAATCTGATATAGTTGTGGAATTTATTATAAGGTGATATTTTCCTACAAGCAAATGTTATCTTATCAGGTTATCCGTCGGCTGCCCGCTTGACTCTCTTTTGACACTTATTATCAGTTTGTTGTATTGATACCCTGTGGACAAAGTTTTACAAGACTACAAGAGAAACTACAAACATTTACCGAGGGTGTAAACCACTACAGTCTTCAAGTAAAGAACATGAAACCTTTGCAGGCATGTTGTAGTGTATTCTGACAGATTCCCAATGATAATAAACTCCACAACCAGTGATGCTTATTAAGAGATCCCAAACACCACCACATTCCATGTTGCTGTTGATGTTTTAAGGTGTGACGCTGTGGTTAATGTCTAGTTTAGGCACAAAACCCACTTGATTAGAACTATGAAAAGATCATGTTTTGGGTTTAAGTTTTCAAATTCCTTAAAGATATGCAACCTTTACTGTCATGGCAACAGTGAACACCACGATTAATTGACATGAGCAAGATTAAGTCGATTAGAGTTTCTAAATGTCAGTTTCGATTATTTTTCGATTAACTGCCCAGCCCTACTACATGCTGTACTGTAAAGCTGCTTTTTTCGTACTACCTTCTTCTGGCTTGAGTCAGACCTCGTGTTTCCTCTCCCTTCTTTACTCTACAAGCTTTCTCCTTGTTTCAACTGCTTTATCTCAACCTGTCAGCCTCCCCACTTCCAGCCAGGATGGATAGCGATGTTACACCCATCCCCTTCTTTGACAAATATCAATGATCAGGGAGAGAGATTTTTGCCTCTGATATATCGCACAATGTGCTGTCAGAGTGGCACATCTGACTGAGATAACCCAGGTTGTGTAGAAGAAAAAAAACGCTTCATATCAGCACACACAAAAGAGGTTTTATGTTTGGGTTGTGAGACAGCAGGTATGACGGTCGTAGATAGAAGCAGAGATATAGTTAGCAGTAAGAGAGATATCAGTCTGCGCCTGGGCTGATGGGTAGGTAGTGAGAGTTGTCACGCCCTGAGCTGTCCACTCGAAGGGGACAAGGTAATGACTGATGCAGTAAACTTGGGCATGTCTCCAAAAATAATAGATAGATAGGCTTTATTTGACTGTGTATCCTCTGGCAGCTGCTTTTCTTTGTATGAAACAGTAAGATAGAAAACAAACACTCTTGTAATGGATGGTGTTCAGGACGTTAATGTCTGACATTATTGCTTCTTGGAATTCATTCTTTTGTGAAAAACCTGGATTTTTCATAATAATATAAAACATTTGCTGGTCGTGGTGAGATTTTGATTTTTTTCTCTTTATGTTGGTCAAATTTTTTTTTTTTTTTAACGATTTTTTCTGGCATAGACGCCTTTATTCAACAATAGAGAGACAGGAAATTACGGGAGGGGGGTGACATGCACAAAGGTCCGCCGGCCGGGACTTGAACTGGGGTCTGCTGCGTATATGGCATGCGCTCTAACCACTCGACCACCTGCGCACCCTGTTGGTCAATTTAAAGAAGACAATGCTTTGAGCTCAGTCAGAATCACAATTAGAAACAGGTTTGCCTTGCTGTTGTGGTGCATAACAGTGAAAAAATATACACAAAATTAAGAAATCGTAAATAATATAATAAAAAAGAAAGAAATTTACAATGGAAACAATGTAAAATAGATTCTGAATAAGAAGATCTGCAACGTTTAAACTGCTGAACGTTTAAATTGAAGAGAATGAAATGAAATGTGCAAAAACTTGATTTGTCATTTCTTTGTCATTCTGTCAACCAAATGACTAATAGATTAAAAAATAATCTATACATTAATCAATAATGGAAACGACTATTATATTTTTCAATATGCTGTCATCCAATAAAAATGATACAGAATCCAGTTTCTGTGTGAATTGAAACTACTGTCTAATATCTATATATCTGTCATTGGGTGAAGCCTTGCATCTCCAGAATGTCAACTTTTAACCTTGTGGTTATTATTGTAGCCATGGTGACAAAGGTGGCCTAACTTTAAAGAAGTAGTAACTTGAACCCTGCTGTACATTTGGGTGCAGTCATTTCAGAGTCAAGAGTTTATTGTGTGTGGTAATGTTGTGCTGTGGCTGGTTTTGTTGGCTCTTGGAGATGGTGGACTTCAAAACCTGTCTCCCAGAGAGAAGGTCAACATATTTGAATAAGCATAACGTTTGTCATGTTGGTAGTACGTGGTATGTGGTGATAAGTCTTTTGAGAGCCTGAATGATTGTGCGAAGGATTGTGTTAAAAACTTGGATGAACCTGTGGGGTCTGCTGAATTGGAGTTTGCAACTATAGGTCTACAATGTGGAGGTCCGACATATCCGTGGCAGGGATAATGTTCTGGCTGAGGCAATGTCCCACTTGGAGACAATTGATTCCCTAGGGTGGGGGTGTTGCATACTACCCCTTATTGGATAGGATTTGTATAGCATGGCATTCCATTTATAATTGTCTGTGTTTCTTCCCAGGTGGCCCTGATTCAGACTGATTGTGACAAGACTTATATAGAGGAGGATAAACTTGGCTCATTTTCTCTTCCCAGCCTTGGCAGTAGCAGTTTGTGCTATATTTTTAGTTCTTTGTTTTTGTTAGTTTTCTGTTGGCCTGATGGTAGACCTATTTTTGTGGCTTTATTTCTCTTAGGCTTAGCCCAGATCCTACAGTCCTTTGTGGTCTGGACTGGGTGTCTTTCCTTGTTTTTGTTCAGTTTGGCCTTCCCATCAGTTTTGGTTAGAAATAGTTGGTTCCTTTGTGGATTTTATGGCACTCTCTTTATTATGGTTGGCCACCACATGTTCCTCTAACCTTAACAAAATGATCATTTTAAACTAAACCTGTTTTAAAAGAGTTTTGGGTCTCAGATGGTTTGGGAGGTTGTTCCACAGGTGTAAGGCAGCAGAGCAGAAGGTTTGATCCCCCATGGTGCAGAGCTTAGTACTGGAAGTACATCATAAAATATCATTATTTGTAATGGATTTGGAAAGCACAGACACATGATGTTGTCCTGCTGATGGGGTCACCAACTTATAGAACACTCTTCTGTGTTGTTCTGATCACATGGTCAAACAACATATTTTTTTAACCTCCATAATTTGGAGGACTTTTCACTGCAGCTGCTGCTGATGGGAATGGGTTCGATAAGAGCTGTGAGAGTGAACCAAAACAGTGAAGTGACATGTCCCGCAAAAGTAAAACAATGGGGTTGCTGTGGCTCAGGAGGTAGAGCGGTTGTCCACTAATCGGAAGATTTGGCGGTTCAGTTCCCGGCTCCTCCAGTCCACATGTCCATGTGTCCTCGGCCAAGATACTTAACCTGAAATTGCTCCTGATGGCTGTGCCAACAGTGAATGAATGTATGAGTGAATGCTAGTCTCCTCTTGATGAGCACGTTGGCACCCTGCATCAATGTATGAATGTGCTTGGAATGTGACATATAGTGTAAAAGCAATTTTGAGTGGTCAAAAGAGTAGAAAAGTGCTATATAAGTACAGTCTATTTACTTTTTAAAATGAGCTGAGAGAAACTACAGAGCTGAGGCATAATTCAATTTGGCTTTTAAATATGAATAACACCTGTCACATTATATGTGTGGTCATTTGACCCATTATCAATATTGACTCGTGCAGCATTAAACAAACCTCCCAGGTTAGACATCCTTGTTTGAAAGAGAAAATTAAGGTTAACAGCAAAATGAATACCCAAACAGTACTGAACACCAGAAAATACACCAGACAGTTATCAGATATGAAACATTCTTGGCTTTTCCAGAGTGCTTTTATCAGCTAAAGTTACACATTTATTAAAGTTTAGTTTGAGACAGCTGCCGTGTGGTTTTCAGGTTAACCTGCTCTTTCCTCTGTCATAGCTTGTACAATAAAGCTGACTCACTGCTGTCACAGGCTGACACGTCCTTTTTCTGGGGAAAAAAAATTATTACCAAAAGTTTTACATCTTGAACATTTTGTAGACTCGATGACATTTATTGTCAAATAATTTAACTTGTAGACTTAATATGGAAATGAGTATCCTCCGTATCCTTCATCACACACAAATCATGGATCAGACCCTCGTAAAACATCACCAGAATATGAATAATTGATTTCTGTAGTGTCTTTTTGTTGTGGTGTGTAATGTTATTCTAGTGTACAGTGCTTCTTTTATTGCTGCAGTGCTCCTACAGGTATTAATGGTGTGTATTAAGGTACTCAACAGTGAGTTTATAGAGAAATGATGGTATTTTATGGTACTTTAAAGATTCATATTTCACCTCTATGATTATTAATGACAAATCACTTTCTTCCTGAGTAGTTTAGGTAAAACAAACCTCCTACAGCTGCTCAGTTTAAGACTAATCATGGTCCAGCTGCAAAACCAAACATCACCTTTATGTTCCTTTAATAATCCCGGCTGAGATTTTCCCAGTGCTTTCTGAAATATGTCATAGAGCAACATGGGTTCCTCTATGGTTGTTTTTCTGCCTTTGATGATGTCGCTGGAAGTCAATCAGCAGGTTTAAAATGGTTCAAAAATGGATTGATCCGCTTGTTCAACCATGCTATTATATTTTTCACTGGCCGGTAATGCAGCAGTTGCCTTATCTGCATAATACTGGTGATACGCTCCTACCTCACCTGATTCTCACAATGCCCTCCTGCTGAATTTGTTTTCACCACTGATGCAGAGAAAGAAATGAGAGTAGATTCAGAAAACACTGAGTCACCGAAGAGAGCTGGACGACCTTGAAGCATTGTGCTGTTGTGTGTGTGTGTGTGTGTGTGTGTGTGGTAATAGCGATGGCAGTGGGTGGAGGTTGGGGGGGGGGGTGGTTGTGCAGCAGTGGCAGTGACACTGGTATTATTGACTGTGATGCTCTCATACACAGGATGACAGGTTGAGTGATGCTGCGCTGTCAACGCGCTGTCCTGTAAAGAGAGATGTAGTGGAGGATAAAGCAGCCAAACTCAACACACATTCATTATTACTGCGTGAGGAGGAAGTGAACCGCGCGCTCAGGCTAACATTTATAGTTTAGAATATAAACTCGGACTGGACATATAGTGAGTACATCACAGGTTGAGAATTGTGGTCAGCTGTTCTGTTGGGAGGCATTCATAAAGCTCATTTCTCAATAGGGAAGTCATTTTTGCATATCTCTAAGTAATGCATATGGCTGCAAACGCTTAGTAGACTTTTTAATACATTCACAAACTTTTTCGCATAGACCTCTGAAAGGAGATAATACATACAAAAAGAAGAGGGAGGCCAAGTTGAATAAATTCTAGACACACATTACTGGAAATATAGGCCTACGAAAAAAATTATACATACCATATAGGCCATCAGGGGCCCCTTTCTTGTCAATGGCCCCTGATGGCCCACATGGTATCAATGATGGGAGAAAAGCATGTGTGCACTTTTCTCCCTCTATACAAATATGACACAAGGCTTGACTCATTCTCTTGATGTTGATAATTACGGTCACTGTCAGAAACAGAATATGTCCAAAACTAAATATGAAAACTAAGTATACTAATATACAAGGTTTCCACTCGACAGCAGCGTTATCCAATCAGAATAAAATAAAAGTTGTTTGGGGGACATGAGCTTCAGTGCCCAGGGGCCCCTGGGGGGTTCTACTGCAGCCTTGGCTCCGCCCCTTTATATGCCATTCACATGCCCAAGATAAAGTGTTAAAACATTGCACATTTTTAGATCTATATTTTTAATGTTGGCCATGATCTTTGCATGATTTACAGTTTAAAAATAAATAAATAATATTTTACTAACTCTTTATGCAGCCCCTCAGTTCAGCCTCTGTGTGACAACATGCTGTTTTAGCTCCTGTCTCTCTTACCCATCCTATTATATTAATTTATTATATTATACCCATCCTAATTATTTAGGAGCGATGGGCAGCCACTGTATGACACCTGATAGTTGAAGCAGGTGAACTGAACTTGCATCATTAAGAAAGGCTGGTCTGTTGTGCTGGCTCTCTGTATACGCTTCATCTTTTGTGAGCTTATTAACCAAAATGTGGGAATGAATTTTATCTTGTGTGTAATAGCATCTCCAGTGCTTGATGTATATGTATATGGTTATCTCCCTATGGTCCTTCCGGGGCTCTGTAGAAAAAGTCCACCCTTGACACGTGAATGGACAACGCAAACAAAACATTTCAAACCTTAGCAACAACCTTAGCAACGAAGGCTCAAATGAAGTGTTTTAGATAAGGTTGCAGCCTTGACCTCTGACTTGCAGAGAGCATTTCTCCGCACATTAACCTTAAAGTTTTGGAGCTCTGCTTATAACTATAACGGTATATAAATAACAGAAAATTACAAAAAGTATATGCCATATTTAATGACATACAAAAAATAAATAAATAGCCTTAAAAGCCTTAAATAAAGAACACTCAACTTGTTTCTAGGAATTTTGCGATCAATAAATGTCATTTTTCACGATACTGGTTCAGCAAAAAGCTGAACTTTGGTCGGCTATGTCTCAGGAGGTAGAGCGGGTTGTCCAATAATCTTAGGATTTGTGGTTCGATTCCTGGCTCCTCCTGTCCTCATGTTGATGTGTCCTTGGGCGAGATGCTTAACCCCAAATTACTCTTTATGGACTGTGCAAACGAATGGATGAATGTTACATGTAGTGTAAAAGTGCTATGGGTGGTCAGAACACTTGAAAAGTGCTATATAAGTACAGTCCATTTACCATTTAATTGTCTTATAATACAGAGTGATCAATCACAGTAGGCCTGAAATGTCCTTTACAAGACATCTGATAACCAGGAGTTACTTGTGCTTTGAAAGTCCTCCTCCTCCTTCTTCTTCTTCTTCTTGAACTTTTGTCAGTTGGCAAAGAAGGATAGCAGCCAGCCAGTATAGAATGGGATTATAAATCTAAAGCTGTGTCCCAGTTGAGTTAGTTGTGAACTCACACTGAAAAAATACAGAAATTTAAGTATACTCATAAAAGTTTGTGCATAATACAAAAAATGTCTGTTTTCTGTCGTCTTAAGAATTAAGAAAATCAACTCCTTTTAATCAATACGTTCTCCTTGGATAGTGAAACAACTATAATCCACTGCTCTGTAATACATCTCATAAATCACAATTTAACCCTTATCCAAAATGTGATGATCTGACAGTTTCCCCCAGCAGCAGATGACCATGACTGGACCAAATGTCTACACACATGTAGCCCCTTTATTCTAGCTTCATGAATAAGTAAACAGGAGGTGGCTCATCAAGGAGAGAATAGGAGAACAGTATGACGCATATGAGAATAGAGTAGTATGAAGAATGGGGGGGAAAAAAAAAACTTTATTATGTGACAGTAGCAGCAGCAGCTCTAGCTCATTAGAGTGCAGGAGATCTCTTACGCCAGGCAGGTGAGGATACAACACAACTGTATGAGCGGCTGGCATTCGGCTTGGCGAGGATCGGGCCCCCGCGTGATCACACAGTAAATGAAATGAAAGCGCACAGGAGTAGTTAGTATTCACGGCAGTCTATGTCCTTGTAACGGCATGGAATTTTTTGGTTTTATCTCATTGGAGGATCTCATCCATTATTTAGGATGCAGGCGCAAACCGACAGACGCTCCTCAATAATTCCTAGGGAGCTCGTCCGCCTCTGCTTCTCCCTCTCGCTTCTCTCTCACACTTTCTCTTCCCTCTTTTTTTTCCTCTTGTCTTTTTTGATTTCTGTTTTCTGCCCCCCCCCCCCTCCCCAGCCGCCTATTCTCTAATACTCTCTTACAAAAGCGCATGTTTGGTTGACCTGGTCAGGCCTAGGGTATACACTACACACATATATATGCTTAAAGCCTGAGAGCTACAATCAGATAGAAGTGTGAAGTTTGCCTCTGATGAATATGTTATGCGCGGAAGCTCGAGTGGGTCCCCATGGTTTGTTAATTTCCTGTCAGGCTCGTCTATTATTCATGCACATACTCTGAATGTGTGATGTTTGCATGCAGCTGTGGGGTGGGGGGGTGGGGGGGGGGGGGGGGGGGGGGGGTACACTCAGACTGACCCTCCCTACACCCCCCCTTCTCCTGTGACTCTCTCACTCACACATGCAGTCTCTGATACTCCCACGTGGCCACCTGAACTGAAGCCCCCCCCCCGCACACATTGAGATTCTGTTGACTTCCTCTGAGCCTCCGCCTTTCATGGTGACACCCAGATAAAGATTATCCGTGATAAAAATGTTAATCAGCGGATTTATGAGGGATAAGATTGTCATTATAAAATGTGCAACATGGCCATCCTTTACACTGTGTGACTAAAGGTATTACAGTGTTGTGTTATTTACATTTGATGCATGCCAATGCTGAGTCTGAGCACTACCTCAAGTTAAACAGCAGGTGGCAGTATTGCTTTAGATAGAGATCTCTGGTGCATAGAAGTGTCTCTAATAGTGTATACCTGCTCTGTGATGGCTGAAGACACTCCCTAGAAATACACATAATGTCAAACACTGGTAGGGTGATTGATTCAGTCAATCAAGTATTGTGGAAATGTCCAAAACAACTCAATATGTGGGTCAATAATCAGGGCTAGTGTATAGTTCAAGGTGATGACAAATAAGGGTTGGCAAAATGAGCAATTCAAAAATATGTTAAAAAATAGATTTAAAAGCAGCAACAGGTTTTTAAAAATGTACATTTAGTATTTTTGTTGGTTTTATATCATTTAAAATGACATTTGCACCATTTTTTTTTTAACCAAAAGTAAGACTGAATGCTCCTGGAAATGTCAAATGGTGTAACCACAAAATAATATTTAGAACAATTGTATTCCATTACCTTTATTTAATATAAAAAGTTATAAAGTAAGATCATGCCAAACTAGTTGATATGGTGTTTTATTGAGAATTTACAGTTTTCAAGCAAGTTGAATTATTTGGTACAAAGTTTTTATGGTTACACCACTTAGACATTTTTACCATAATCCTCTAATATATTCTCTCAAAATGGATTAAAAGCAGAAATTTGATGCTGGGTCTACAAAAAAAGAATATGTGTAAGTTATTCATACGTTTATTTAAATTTGACTAAACCACATGGACACAAAAAAAAGTTTATTGACCCACGTACAGAAGAGCAGGAGGAAATGAACCAGAGCATTCTCATTGGACACGCTCTGTTTATTAGTCCTTTAGCTCATTGATTGGAGCCTCTTTACATTTGGAACAATTAGCGAGGCAGCTAAGTGTGAGGCATGTGGCTTCATATAGCGAGAGGGAACAGATGCAAAGCTAAAACACAATGTTTACCTGCCCCCTGTTTTACCTTGTCATTTAAAGGGAGTGTTGAACACACTATCTTGTTGTCAAAGACTTCAAGGAAAAACGGCAGGAGAGGAGATTCAGAGTGGTGTTTTTGTTATTTTGTATTTTTCTTTTTTTTTAAAACTAGCATGTTGTCTGCCCTTGAATGAGCTCAGGTGTGCTTTGAGATTTTTTTATTGCACCGCAGAGAAGAGGAAGGTTGCATTAAAATAAAGCCTTTTTCTTTAAAGCTTGATGTACAGCCATCGCTTTCTCTACACGTCAGCGCGTCTCAGCCCGAATTCAGCTTTTCATTTTCGCGCCAGGCTTTCCTTCCATGTGATGAGTACGCACGGGGTGATGTGATGTGACACTGCCAGACGATCAGTAATTTGGTGTGCAGTAGGTTTTTGTCTCTGACTTGAAGATGTGTTAATCCAGGATACACGCTGCTGAATGTAAATATCCTCAGTTATGTTTTGACTTGAGATATGGCATACTGTCTGCTGAACCTCTGTACTGCTACTGTATGTCCATAAAACTGAGCATCCACAACTTTTTTGGCTTCATGCACCCTGAACAACTTGAATTGAATGAACGGGGCCTCACTTCTAATGCTGTATCCAGTTCTCTTTATACCCCTTAGCAAAAAGTTGTATACTTGAAGTTCATTTTATTAAGTATGCTTGAGTGTAAGTATAAGTATAGCAAGTATACTACGGACCATGTACTGGTGGTGTACTATAAAGTATACTAATTTAATACCTAAATTGGAACATTTTTAAGTTTATAAAAGTATACTTTAAGTATACTTTATAAGGTCATTTTAAGTTTACAAAAGTACACTTTCAAGTATACAACAAGTATACTCATCTATATACTACTAGTGTACTAGGTATATACTTCTAGTCCTCATGTTAGTTGATTGAAGTATACTTAAAATATAGCACAAGTACACTCTTCTGTATACTGCCATTGTACTAGTTCTATACTATATGATCTTCTATATACTGCCATTGTACTAGTTATATACTATATGATGTTGAACATATAAGTTTATAACAGGGGTAATACCTCAAAGCTAATGTTTTTATTCTGCTAAATGAAATGTAAGCACGAGTCAATGACTTGACCTTATTCTGAACTTGGATCAAGATATACTAAGTATTAATACTTTGTGGCAGAAAGAAGTAAAAAGTTTACTAAAGTACAAGTAGAAGTTGTAGTATTAAAGTATAAGTGTAAGTCTTAGTATTAATGTACTTAGTCTTAGACTTTTCTTTACACTTTTCAGTATAAGCCAAGTATACTTCACTATACTATTCTTAAGTATATAAAATATAGTATATAAGAAGTAAACTTCAAGTATACTGCCTCAGTTTTAGTATAAAATAAGTATACTAGTAGTACACTTGAATAAACTACTTTTTGCTAAGGGACTAGTTGTTAGCTGTGTCTGTCTGCTGTATAGTGGTGGGCAGGAAATGATCATTTGCCCCCCCTTTCCCCTTTTTTGCTGAAATCATCTGTCTGATGCTGCTATGAACGAGGGTTAATGAAAGTGGAGTTTGTGGGCTGAAAAAACAAAACAATGACCTCAAAGAAGCTAAAAGGGTGCACTGAGCTGAGGGGCCCTGCAGTCAGGTGATCAATGTGATTCAATGTGAGCTTGTCACCTGAGCAACCCTGTTCATATTTACATTTTAGTAAAAATATTGATTATTGTAGCTTTAAATGAAAAACGGGTTTTGAAGGATGAAACTCTTTTGCATCAGCAGCTAAAAACCGCAGTAGATGCCTGTAGCATGTTCCCTCTCTGGCTCCTCTCTGGTGTGCCCACATTGATATTTTGGACTCACAAGACAGAGGAGACATTTTAATGCCTGCCAAAGTGACATCATACCCATCTGACATCTAGAAAACTAGGAGACCTAAAAGCGGACACAAGAACCAGAAAGAATGGATGCCGAGTCTGACTTTTATTTTTCTATCTCCTTTCGTTCTCTTCGTGGTCTTTTCCTTCCAGCTGTTATTAAAGGGTCAGTTCGTTCCAGTCCGGGCCTATACTTTGTACAGATTGTGGCCGTTTTACTTGCAGCCGGGTCACACCGTACAGTAATGATCCCACTCGTCGTGATAAAAGCTTCACACGACTATGCCTCTCACTTACACTGTAGAACATTCGGGGGAACTTTGAAAACCAACCGATCCCAGATGAGCGAATCCATCTTCATCTTCAAACACTATAAGTTTACAGCGAGAGCCAGAATTGATGTTCAAAAATGAATCCCCCCCCCCCCCCCCCTCCCCCCCTCTGATAACAGCTCTGAAACAATATCGCTAATGCACGCTGACACGTCTGTAAATAGACGACAAGACGACGATCCCTGCTGCTTGTTGACTGGCTCTCAAGTGCAGCTGTTGTTGTGAAATAATCATAGCGGTCATAAATTGTTTAGGAGGGGGGGGGGGGAGAGAAGTTAAACTATTATTAGTATAATGTGAGAAGAAAAAGATGTGGGATTAAAGTGAGCTCTCTGTGCAAACACACCAAAACAAGCAGCATATGCACATGTTTATGACTGTGAATATATAAAAAGGGAGATTCAAGTAGTGTTTTATTGACTATACTGAAAAGTCATGGACCTGTTTTTATCACCACACAGTTGAACATAAAACAGAATTTTCAGTACCTGCTGCATATGTAAAGAGACCTTAATGGTTCATGCAGTTGTCTTTTTCTCTTTATTCTGCTGTAGCTTTTAAATCTTTCATTATTTTTAATGAATGTCATTTTTCTTGAGCTTTTAAAAGATGTCTTTGTCTATGTTGTTTACTTCAAATTCATGTATTGTGAATGAATGAAGGTGTACATATCAAATCATTCATTACAATCATTTTCTTTTTTATAATGTGAAAAATTATAATTTGTCTTTCTTTGTCCTCATGTCATCCTTTACTTATATAATCATCATCTTCAGAGTTCCTCTTCATCCATTCTTTGTCGTCCTCATCATCGTTCATCTTCATCGTCAAAATCTGTCTTTACATTGTAGCCATTAGTCATCATCATCATCATTTATCATGATTATTTTTGTTTATTTTTTACTCTCCTTTTTTATTCTTCTGCTCCTTCTCTTCAGCATCATCATCATTATCATTATTCATCACCATCATCACACCCATCCATCCATCCATCCATCCATCCATCCATCCATCCATCCATCCATCCATCCATCCATCCATCCACCAATAATGAACCTACCTACCTTTCACCATTTTCTCTCTGAGATTTCATTTAACTTCTAAAACCACGTCCAACTCCATTTACTCCTCTGTCTCTACCTCAGCCTGTGAGATCATCACTGTCTCCTGTCAGCTACATATAAAACCGTGTGTGCTTCTTCCTCTCCTTCTGTCAGTATATATAAAATAAGCAGGACTCAACTGTTGTGTAGAGATCCAGAGCCTCGAGCCAACTAAAAGAAGTTATTGCAACTAAAGTTCAGGAAGAAGACACCGTCCTGCTCACTAATTCAAACTCCTGTCTATTCCTACTATATAGAGGGTGCATCTAACCTTTTCTCTCCCGTTTGTCTCTTAAATCAAATTTGATCACGACTGTAGGCGTTTCCGGCGTTCCTGATGCAGAACCA
Organism: Scomber scombrus; assembly: GCF_963691925.1. Lineage (NCBI taxonomy): Eukaryota > Metazoa > Chordata > Actinopteri > Scombriformes > Scombridae > Scomber > Scomber scombrus. The sequence goes on from NC_084990.1 coordinate 2,817,527, forward strand.
TTATCACATTACACTAACATAACTGTTGAAGGCACAGATGTGCAACATTTATTTCTGAGGGTCCAATCATCCTCATGGGAACATTGCATGGTACCATATACTGAACTCCAGATGCATTGTTTTTAACCCTCTCTGATGATAAAGTGCCTCAAGCATTTCTAGTTTTTACTATCCACTGTTGACTGCTTGTATTGCTTCCAGTTTTACAGTATCTAGCGTTCCACTTTCTCCGCTGATGAGTTAACGGCTGACGAACAAATTCTTCATAACACTCACGACCATGTCCAGCAAACACTATTCTTCTCTCTTTCCTCTCAGTGGGAGGCATGGTGGCTCAGTGGTTAGCACCATAGCCTCACAGCAAAGAAGGTCCTTGGTTTGACTTCCAGCCGTCCTAAGTGCTTTCTGCTCCGGTTTCCTCCCACCATCAGCACACCGAGCGTGTAAGGGTCGATACTTCCATTTTTAGTATTTCTCCTACTTTAAACTCTCTCATTATCGGAACTGCTGTGGGATGATGAAGCAGAAAGTTCATCAAGACATGCCCCCACCTTGAGTCTTGACCCCTTGGTTCTTAGATGCTCCAGCCACATCACGACTCCAATTGGACCCCGTTCATGTTCATCCCATCAAAAGAACCGGATACAGCATTGGAGGCAGGGCCCCATTCATTCCTATTAAAGTTGCCATATAATGCCAAAAAAGGACTTCCTCTTCCCCATAGCTTCCACATTGTGGGGCCCATAGAACAAGCACACTAGCTACTTCCAGTTTTACCCTCCAGCCAACTTCAATGAGGACATTTTTTTTAAATTGTGCATCTCTTCTGGACTTTTAAAATCAAATTCTGATAGTAAAAAGTCATTTTGCAGGGGTTTTGACTTGATAAAAATGTATCCGCTGATTTACAGATGTCACTTTTGATGTAAGTCTATGGGGAGAATTCTTTTTCGAGCTAATAGCATCAAGATGTTGTAATTACACAGTTTGGTTACTATACCAAATTAGCTTCAAAGTCCAGCACTTCTCCTCGAGGCTTGGTTCATCCCCTATTGTATCAACCCCCTTTCATCCCTCCCATTGTCCCCTATCATCCTACCAAACACAACCTCCACCAACCTTCGGGTCCTGTTTGTTCCCCAGACAATCAACCCTCTTTGCCCCTCTCCTCTACCTTAATCATTGCCATCGCAACTGACCCCCATCCAATTCTTCTCGCCAATCCCAATAAACGATTCTTTTTATACACAACACAAATGGTGTGGTCTTTGTAAGTGAACTGTATATATGTGTGTGTGTGTGTGTGTGTGTGTGTATGCGAATTTCAGGGTGTGACTCAGGTCGCTGGCGCGGCTGTGGATCCAGTTGCTGTGTTCGGAGGCTGTCATGAATAAGTGATGACATGGTAATATAGGAGACTGCTCTCTGGGACTCGGCTGTATTACAATGCAATAAAAGAAAATCAGGTCAGACCCCTATTTCCGCTGTTGTGTTACACTTGGTGTCAGAGTGACGGAGTGATGCGGATGGGAGAAATGAAGGGAAAAGGAAGAAGCTGTCAGTGAGCTTGCACACAAACCAAAAATTCCCAATCCAACCAAACCTTTCTCTGCTTTTAGGAGATGATGGCTCTACGTTGAACATGCTGGTATTATACAGCCATGGCTTCAGTCTGGGGGTTGTTCCACAATTTCAAAACCAGCTGGCAAGTGTCTACTTTTAAGAGTAAAAGAGCTGTACTTATCTACAAAAGAAACTCCTGGAGTAGCTTTTATTGAGCAGCAGAATTGCCTATGGGTTTGGTAAAATCATCCAACTGTCCATTCCATATCTAGCCATAACTTCCAGAGTGCCCCTGAGCAACACTTTCACTTTCTGCCCGCCCCTGGGATACATCGAAACCACGTAACTGCAAAAGAAAGAAAAACAGAATACACCCCTTAGTGATAAATGATAGAATCATCTTTAAATATTCAAAAGCACAATCACATTTGGTGTGATTCTATCTCCCTGTCACTGCCTTGGAAGAGTCGCACATTAATTTTCCATGTCTATGCAAGCATGATACACACAAGACATTTTAAATGAAATCCTTCAGGGTGAAAACAGTGTGGCAGAGAAAGATGTGATGCAGAAAAATGCAGCTTGAGAGAGGAAAAAGGAGAGGAGAGAAGATTCAGAGTGCCTCGAGATGAGAGGAGCACAGGCAAAACATTAGTTATGAAAGAAAGCGAGCCCAATTAGATTAGGAAGAGAATATTGGGATACATGGATGAAGGTTGAGAGGAAGGAGGTTGGATGTTTTGGGGAGGGGGGTCGGGGGGGTCGGGGGGATGTTTGCTGCAGTGTAGCATGGAGCTACAGAGGAGGACCAGTAGCAGTCGTGCCCTGAGTGAATGAAAGGCTCCTGGGAAGTTAAAAAAAAAAGAGGAAGAGGGAGACAAAGAGCTGTAGGGGAAGAGAAAAAAAAGAGAGGGAGCAGAGGAGATATTGGGGAGGAGGAGGCAATGAGATGGGAAGGGCCGGCGAGCTGCTCCGACTGCCAATGTGGCAAGAAGGAGTCGGCGAGGGCACAATAACCCAAAGCAAACCGAAGATCTTTGATAACTCCTCCAAAAACCAACTTAACAGTGGAATTGATGTGAGCTTGTGTTTGAACCAACACATAGTGTGCCTGGAATGCCTAAAGAAACGTCTGCGCTTATAATTAATGATACTTCAGAGGATTTGGAGACAGGGCGAGGGGACTTGAATCATACCTCACGCCGCTGCTGTACTTCTAAGTGTTCTGAGGCTGCACGCTCTAAATAATGAAAGGACAGCTCGGTATCTCTGTGGGTTCACTGCTTTGCCCTTTTCTGAACATTCAAACAGAACAAAGTTAAACCCTTTCTCCATTTACACTCCTTCACTTTTCAGAGGATGTATGCCCAGTCGTAGACATAGACAAGAACAGCAGCTAAAATAATGATGGAATGGTCTTAATGCAGCATGAGACATTTTTGCATGCATCCGAGATGCATCGATTCAGTGTTCCACGTGGCAGGGATTGGAAACTGAACTTCAAAAACCCTTAAATAGATCATTTGTATACTACACAGCAGTCCTAAATGACCTAAACGCTATATTTCTATTGGTTGGGGGAGGCAGTGAAGTGGTTTCTCGGCCAGGTTAGAGAACATTTTGTTCCTTTCTTTTAATATTCAACTGACTTCAATACAAATATTCATTAACACAAACTAAAAAGCACTCAGAGAGTGCATACCTCCACCAACGCCGCACAATCGTCTAAATGGGATTTTAATTACAGGAAATGATTGGGACTTTTCCAATGTTATCATCATCCAGATCAGCATCAACAGACACAGTGAAACTCTGTTTCCTAGAAATGACTTTCATATACGACTAAATTGCAACAGCAAATATGTTTAATGCTGTCTGAATTGAAGTTTTCTTTCAACATAAAGAGAAAATGTTGTTAATTAATAAACTTTGATGTCAGACTCCCGCATCTTTTATGTCCTCCGTACACTCCAACCTCCTTCCTGCAACTTCAGGGTGATATATATAAATGTAGCTCGGGAAACAGTTAAGTTGTATATCAGTGTAATTTCTAAGAGACAGGGTTGTACAGTGAAATATTATCATTCTGATTGGCTGATGGAGGCAATACATTTTGAAGAATACTTGAACAACAAAATCTTCAAGTGACTCATGATTGGACATAAGTCAAGTGTAAGTCAAGTGTAATGTGAACACTTTACACATTTAACACATTTCTGTACTTCACTGTCTCAGTGCAGTATTCTATACAGAAGGTCCATATAGAATGTATTACCCTCACATGTTGTGAAGAGAATAGAATGGAATAGTCTTTATTGTCATTGTACATGTACAAAAAAATTGAAGGCAATCCTTAAGCTGCGTTCACACCAAAAGCATCATGAAGTAAAACAGAAAGAAGGTGCGTATAAAAGCATAAATAAATAAGTTATTAGTACTAAAACTAAAAATAAGGTGAAAACACATAATACACACACAAGAGATTCCATTTGCTACCATCAATATTGCCCGGTCCCCCTTAATATTACTATTTTTCTATGAATATTTTTCATCTTCATATAATAGCTAAATGACTGAAATTTTGGGGGTTATTTTACTGTTTGTGTTTAACTTTATTTTATTATTTTATTCAGTCTGGCAGTGATGGTGTACGGTATACTTGCATTCATTCTTTGAAAGATGTAACTGTGTAATTTTGCTGCCTGGAGAATGCCACCCTGCAAACCTCTGGAGGCTTCTTCAGCAATTCTCCCTAATATTCCTCTGTGCTTATTATTACTATGTATTTTTTTATTTGTATATATGTGTAAACCAACCAACAAACAAACAAAACAAAACACTGTCTTTTTGCTGTTGTGCGACTATAGATAAAACAGTTGTTGCTATGATAACTCAAAGTATTACAAACCACTGCGCACCATTTTGGCATCTTATCTATTGTATTATCTACTACTCCAAGTGGACTAACTAGAGTGCATTTTATTGTCTCACTGGTGCCTGAAGCAACACGGCCCCACCACCTATGCCACCCTTTAAACTGTATCCCTGGGTCTGAAACCTGCTTGATCCATCCACAATTGCACAATGCAATCCATGTATATAAGGTACCAAATTCTTTTAAGATTGGATTAAATTAGTAGTGGTACAAAATTCAAAGCCTTTGAAAGATAGATAGATAGATAGATAGATCTGTCTTTAACCAAGAAATCAACCTAAGAATTGCTTCTTCTTTGTCTGTTCAGAGTTGTGTTCTCTGTACATGGATAAATGGAGTGAACCTGTGCTACACTGCTACATTCACACTCTCTGCATCACCTATTCAACACACCCTTCCAATTTGGTGGTCTATTTAAGCTGTCAGAAGTCCCGGCTGTCCCTGTGCTGCTCTGCCAGTGCTGCTGCTGCTCATAGTACCTAGTTTTTTTTTTTTCATTGCGCAAGTAGCTTCACAACCTTTACTGCCGCTGGTACTTTGCTTTGTTCAGCCCCAGCATCCACCTGCAGGCACAGGCTTTAGCCCCGGGCAGGTGGCAGTCAATCCTCTGACTGTGTTCTAAGAATCATATTAACTGGATGGCAATTAACTGGTTAATTTCAGCTGGATAACGTAACACTAAGCGTCAGTATGCTTCGAAAAAAAGTGCATGTCAGATTTTTAACAGCATCTGAAACCCCCTCCACTGACACTATTTGTGTCACTTTCTGAAAACAATCTGACAACCTTTATATAGTGATTGTCCAAGTTTGCAGTGATGTGAGAGCAAACAGGGCTTGAATGTCTCTCTCAAGCTCTCTCTTTATTCATTCTTCACACAACTACTTCTGTTACTTCTGGTGTGTATAACCGAATGCAACACTGAATGCCTTTGAGGAGAATTTCTATTAAAGTATGATCCCTATTTGTGCGAAGCATTGAGTCTACAGAGACAGAGTTCTTGGAGAGATGCAGTCAAGAGGAGGCTGTGACTGTCTAACCCTTGTTCTTCCAGTATAGTCTTTTAGAGCAGGTAGGGATGGGACTTCATTCAAATTCTATTAGAGTGTTGAATCCACTTATTACTTATTGAATCAGAGTCCTTTTGAATTCCATAACAAGTCTTATTGTTTACCGTTCAACAATTTCAATGTCACAGTTCTGTTCATTTATTCATGCCCCCCCCTGTTCACTGACTCTCCATGGCATACTCCCCTCATTCTAACATATATCCAATTCACCCGTATAATCATGGCGGTGTACTTAAGATGCTTCTATTGTTGCCACTGCCGTTATATACCAGCTTTCAGCTTCAGTCCGAGGTTCAGACTCTCTCTGCGTTTAAGAGTAGACTTAAAACTTTCCTTTTTGATAAAGCTTAGAGTAGGGGCCAGCCCAGGCTTGTCTTGGACCAGCCCAGGCTTGTCTTGGACCAGCCCTCAGTTATGCTGCTATAGGCCTAGACTGCTGGGGGACCTCTCCACGTGTAAATATTCATGTACCATTAATGATGATTACTAACTTAGCTTCTTCCCTGGAGTTTTCGTACCTTTTTGTCTCATACGTACCTATAGATCATGGTTGCGGACGACCTGGTTATGGATCTCATGCGTCTGTGGGTTGTGATTGTGGACCCATGGTCCTGCTTAACGCACATGCATGCTATTATTATTATTAGTCATATTTCTATTATTATTATCATTGCTATTTCCATTATTGTGTTGTTGTGCTTCTCTGTGTATCCCCTTTTTTCTTCTTTGTCTTTCAACCCAACCAATCAAGACAGATGGTGGCCCACCCAGGGCCCAGCTCTACTTGTGGTTTCTTCTTGTCAAAGGGAAGTTTTCCTTGCTGCTGTTGCCAAGTGCTGCTAATGGGGGAATGTTGGGTCTCTAAAGGATCAAGAGTACAGTCTAGACCTGCTCCATGTGAGAAGTGCCTTGAGATAACTTCTAATGTGACTTGACTTGACTGATATAGCTTTTCAAAAGCTCCTCCTCTACCCCAGCATCCACCGGTAGGCTCTGAGTCTATCTTACCCCAGGGGTGAAGTTAGTATTGTTGCTCCCCATTCCATGCTCTGCATGATCAGTGTTTCCTTGTGGGAGTGATGAGGTCAGATCCTAGACGCCAAACAGTAATGCTGCACAAAAATGTATGCTTTCTGGCACTTTTTACAACCAGCAAAGCCACTGTCACTCTCACGGCCTCTGATCACACCAAATTTTTCACATACGTCTGACTTGGCCTTCAATAATGTATTGTGCTCAGTTTTGTATGCACCACTGGCAATTTTTTGTTTAGGTCATTCATTAGCTGCTAGCCTACATGTTTCATCAGTGACTTCCTGTTACTTGATCAGGGGTGAAATGTTGTGTCATAGGCATGATACAATACATGGTGACTACTGGGTATCCAAACCAGTGCAGAACTCTGCAATCAATCCAACCAGCAGAAAGTACATTAACCAGAGAACAGACTCACTTTTCAATTTAGCCATTACTGAATTAATTGTAATTAGCTACAGCTGATTCGCTTGGGTACGGACCTTTGAATCCACCCATTTCATGACATGAAACAGCCGTTTCTCAGTTTAAAAAAAAAGCGATTGATCCAATGAATGCTGCGGGGGGACTGATGATTAGCTGATCAGCGCCATGGTGGGACTAACACCATTGTCAAGCTGTTGTCACGCGTCATCAAGCTGTGTACTGTGACCCAGGAGGAGTAAAACTAGGCAGTGCTGATTAAACATGTATTAAGATTCACTGCATTGCCAACATCTCTCCACAAATGTTTTCAGAGACATATTAATTGTAGTGTTAAGCCGTTAGACGAGAACTTCTGTGAGCTGGCCACCATGTTGGAAACGGACCACCAGCCAGAGCATTTAGTGGTGGTCAAATTGAGTCTCCCTGCCCCCACAGAAAATGGATATATTGGAGGCAATGTCAGACTGACAATGGAAATGGAGTGTAACAACTTGACAGTTCTGTCTGGTATCAAGCAAACAGCTGGTGTTATTTGCTGCCATTGCTTCATTTTTACAGAATTTGCCTATAAACACTTTTAAAAACATATGTACTGAATCCCCTAAGCCTTTCAAGTTTACAAACTAACTAGTTTGTACCATATGTACTGAATCCCCTAAGCCTTTTAACTGTAGAAGGACACTGCAGAACATATGTGAAGTGCTTTATAAATGGCCACATGATAGCAACCTAGCAGTCCTTCCGTGGCCCACAGCCAAACTGCCTAACATATATAACTGGAATGTATGAAGTTTAGTTTGTTTCTTAAAAGGAATTCTTACTGTCAGAGAAGCTAACAAAGAGATTTTAACCCTGTATTTGCTCTTGTAAAATACAATGAAAGTAACCTTCCCCTTAGAACCTTATTGCTTCACTGTGGACTGCCATTACCAACTGAAGTGCATTTGAAGAGAAGTGAGTAAAGGTGGTTGAACATCACATGGTAAAGGGTAAAGAAAAGGTGAAGAAAAAAAAATGGTGGGGAGAACAATTTAGAGGAAGAAAGCCAGCAAGAACGCATCAGTATCTTTAGAAAAAGCCAGTGTTGTTTTTTTTAGATGCATTAATGGTATGAAAAGGGAGGACCGTAATTGCTTTCCAATTACCCACAGTACTCCATTCAGTGTTCTTTTATTAGGTTGCCTATCAGAGGAGAGCCTGTGTCTGTCTCACACTGCCTAATCTGCCAACGAAATGGGACCATCACAGCTCATTCCCAGGCTTTCTTTCCTCCTCCCCTCTTTCAATCCATCTTTCATCCCTTCATCCATCCTTTTCTTCTCCCTCTCTGTGCTGTCATATATCCCATTTCATGCTGTACAGTCTGACAGGCAATTACTTGAGGATTTGACCAATTAAGAGGATAAATATGCGGTTAAATCTCTTTGTGCTGAAATGTTCGGTCCCAGCGTTGGCTAAAATGTCAAGTTGCAGTGCTGTAACCTTTGCTTTTAGATGATAAGAGTGGAATTTAGTTGATTGACATAGATCTGGTTTCACATCTCATACACTTCTGCATTTCCACCTTCTCTGTGTCAGACAATATGGTACTCCTGATGTTTCTATGGCAAAATCTAATCATCAAATAGCATGAATGGGCTTTATTCCCAAAGGGATCAAATGTGATGTGGCAGCTGGCTTCTTGAGTGTCCTTCCCTCCATGCTGATCAGCTTCCACCTGCCACCATTGTTCCTCTTTGCTGATGGAGATGTGTGCATCTAGGGAAAATGTTTTTGCTGCCTTGTGGTGTTCTTGTAGTTTCCCTCTAATATGCAGTGCTTTGTGACACTGCTGAAGATACCTGCTAGGGTACAAATACAAAAGTGTTGACCCTGGACAACGAACTTGTCATTCTTGTATAACAGCAGCAGTTCAATTAGGAAAGACACCACAAGTGATCAAGAATGCAAAAGATTTATTTGATAAAAGACTTTGCCATTGATTCCATCAATTAGAATAAATTATAGATAAGAGCCCTACTAATATCATACGAATGGAGATCCCCCCTAGAAAGCCAAAGACAGGGTTTTGACACTGTTGGCTGTGGGGTGGTGGAGGGGTGTTAATTGTAATGACAGCAGAAGGACAGAACAGGTAAGGTAATTCAAACATCCTTCAGATAAGATGATCATTGGATGATAGGAAAGCCCTTGAAGAGATCCCGAAGATATGAATGGGTAAAAACTTCCTTCTTCCTGCCTGAACTTGGGCTGAAAGGTCTGATAGAGTTTCCTCTATGGCATCAGGATGATTCACCCCTCATCCTGATAGAGGTCTTCCTGAGTCCAAAAAATTGAACCCAATATGGAACAGGCCTATAGAAAACCAACCCCAAATGTGGTATGCAAAATGACTAAAAAAAAAGAGTAGACCTGACCCAAAAAGCAGTCAATACAAATTAAACCTAAAACAAATGGAACTCTAACCCTGGCACTCAACTATTTAACAAAGTCTACTTGGATCCACCCGGGTATTGGATGTATTGACACACAGGCTCGAGACCTAATACAATACAACAAGACCCTACCTGATTACATTGAATATAATTCGGACCCTTGTTTCCGAGACCCGAATTCTGTTAAGACCTGAACTACTGCAACTTCCTCTGACTACTCTGTAGTAACTCATCTCAGCCCATCTTCCCATCTTTTTTAAACTCAAGGTTTTTGATGACATCTAGCTGTTCTTCCTTATTGTGAGTTGCTTTGGACAAAGGTGCCAAATTAATGTCATGCAATTGTGATATACTATGGATGAGTAACAGTAAAGCATTTCTGCAGTACAGCATAACATTAGTGAATGATGTGGAGGTCAAAGTGGTAGATGGATGTGTGTGACCAAAGTTTTACCCATAAATAGTTGTTTTTTTCTGCATATTTGTGCATAAAAAGTGAACCAAAACACCAAATCCAAAATCTTAGAAAGGAGGCAGCTTTTTTTTAGTTTTAGTTTTAAATTTTGGTTTTAAATAAATGATGCAGTTTAGTCAACATCTCCCAAATCCATAAAAGTATCTGATGAGATAATCATGAGATGCTCTGATTAGCATTTTATCTTTCAAGTTCTCAGAAATCCATGTAAAACTTGCACAACATTTTGACAGTACAGATTATAGAGATAAGATCTCAGTTTAAGCTGTTTTTCTCATGTTAAAAAAAGCCCTCATACAAGCACCCCCTCTCTGCATTTTTAATGTTCCTCCACACCAACTGCATGGATGAAATTATGAATATGCACTAAATCAGAGCATGAACACACATGAATTCAATGAGCTTTTTTTCCCCAAATGAAATGACTCATGATACTGCCTTTGAAATTGTCGTTCAGTCCCCTTAAAGCACATTTGTCATGTGGTATTTTCTGTATGGTTCAATACTCCTGCAGAGACACAACTGAGTCACTCATTCCTCTTTGTCGTCCTTTAGGTATATCAGCTATTAGTGTACTCATTCCTCGGAACAAGAGTTATCTGGAGGCCCGATTGAAAAGTACACACAGTTTCTCTAACTCTCTCTCTCTCTCTTTAAACACCATCTTGTCAGCACTCTGCCCTCCTTCACGCTAATCTGCAACGGTTGTGTTTGAGCAGAGAGGCGTTTTTTTTTTTTAAATTCCCCCTCCTGAACCACACACTAGAACTGACGGCGGCATTTGTTAGACTGACAACGGTATTAAGCTGCCCGTGTGCTTGTGGGCTTTGCTGACACTGGTTACACCCATGTGTATGTGTGTTAGCTCAAAGGCGTGACTCAACCAGACTTCGCGCGCACACACACACACACACACACACACACACACACACACACACACACACACACACACACACACACACACACACACACACACACACACACACACACACACACACAAAAAACAGGGCTCCTGTAAGCTTTATAGAGCCTCCCTGCAGGGCCTGTCACCAGAAGAGCCCAACCCACCTGGATGCTAATGTGACGGGCTGCCAAGTAAAGGTAATGATGTAAATCTCAGCGGCCAAAGCGTGGACACACACGTATCAAGTTTTGTCGTTCCATTATCTCATCCTCCACCTGCAATTTACTGTCATAATAAGCAGTGACAGTTTTTATCACGTGCATCTCTTTCAATGTATGTGTGATTATTTTCCTCCCAAAGCATTTTAAATCTCAGAGAAACAGTGCTTTCCTCATACATAATAAATATTATGGACCAAGGTGTGTGCAGTAACTGCATAAATAGTTGATATGCATACAGTTTGCTCCCAGCCATGTTAATGAATGTGTTGTGTGGGTTGTGGTGATATTGTTTATGTAATTCCACATGTGCACAATGAAACAGTGGGGCCGTTTAAAGAGCATTGAAATGTAGCATATACACGTAACCTTTTTAGAAATGTACATTGTGTTGTGTGAGTTAACATAATGTTTTCTTTAATCAAACAAGGACCTAGAAAATAATTCAGATAAACAACAAAGGAAGGTGTTTTGATGAACGCAAGCATATGTATTTAACTCTCACCTGACACTGCAACCACTCCATTAGAGTTATCTGCATATGTGTGGTGTCGTCAGGGAGACATATTAACATTTCCCAAGCCAACATATTGGGTGCGGAACAGGTTGAATTGGATTTTCTCTGATTGACCATTCCACAGTCATTTCATGTCTCTCCTGACTGGCCTCCACCTGCAGCAGCTGTCATGCTGTGTTTATTTTGATCTTATTTGAGTTGTTTAATTATTGTAAGAATTAGACTTGTTTTAGTCAAGCCTAAGAGGCTGTAGCCATGCTAGCAGCTCTGTAAGGCTGTATCACAAATGTATTAGGAAGAGCTGGATACTGGACTCAAAGACGGTGCCCTGTTCATTCCTATGAAAGTTGCTCAGTGGTGCACGGAGCCAAAAAATCAGCTTCTTGCTGTAAAGAAATTGCCCATATGTAACTTCCGATTGTTGGGTTCAAAGAGCGTGCTCACTACGTACTTCTGCCGGCTGACTTCGGGTTGGATCACCACTTACTCTAACAGGGATAAAATAATGTAATCATGTGGCTCTTTGAGAGTTTCCAAATGTTATTGCACCAAATGGCTCGAATTCTGATGGTAAAATGAATGATTTCACAGGGGTTGTGATGCTTTACAAAATATATTCACTGTTCTACAGCTGCTCCTTTTGAATGTGTGCAGGAGAAATGCTTTTTGGATCAATGTGCATGTTGTCATGTATCCTAACCTAGTCAAAAAGTCCTATAGGATTCCAAAGTACAGTTGAAGCTGATGGGAGTTCTGCAGATAATTGGTCACAATCCAAAGCATTGGACAAATTGAAATTCTGAATTGATGATGTAATTTAACTCAAGACTGAAAATTCAGAACCAGAACCAGAAATGTGGTGTGGGTTAAAGTTACTACTTACTAAAAGTTAGGCAACCTTCATTGTCATGGCAACAGTAAACACCACAGGATTATGGTTAGGGGACAATCGTAGTTACAAATGTGACACTTGTGGATGTAAACGGGATACAAACAGCTGTCTTCTACAGCAAAGTCCAAAGTACACTATTAACAAGTTAGAGTTAAACCATCCACCCAACACACCAACACCAAATGAGGAAATTTGTCAACTTATATGGATGTCATGTGAACTGTGCCACTTTTCTGGGTCATAATTACCATGGCCACTAGATGGCATCTATCACTGAAACGTAACTATATAGTAGGTGTTTTTTGTCCAAGTGACATTGCAACCAGTTTTGCCATTTTTCTTGGTAGGTCAGGCTATCTGGGAACCATGAATTCCTGTAACAAATTTCATGGCAATACATGACTGACCATTAAACGGACATTGCCATCTCTCATTTGTCTAATGGATTTTTCGTCTTGATCTTCTAAGAATTTAGAGTGTACCACTGTCGCAACAATAAATTAGGCTAACAGCAATAACATACTATTATATTATATATGCATTCTGGATCAAATATTAACACATTGATATTTTTTTTTTAAGCGAACATCTGGTAGAAGACAGCCTACATTTATGCTGCTGTCACTCCTAACCAATAGCGAAACAAAAGGTAGCCAACCGAAAGTAACGCTATCATTACATATACTTGCGGTTTGTCCCAGTTGTGTTGTTGCTGCATTTTAAATTGTCAGTGGGATTGTAAATGTGTGTTATACATTCATCTGTCAGCTATTAGTTAAGAAATGCAAGATACTGTTTGACTATCCAGGAGCATATGATTTATGATTCTGTAGATGTATGAAGGTCGATGTGTTAGACTTTGCATTAAGACGGTATATGTAGTCCTTTAGTTGATTTATCATGCTCCTGACTCTTTACTAATCCATGATGATGATAAAAAATATCAAAGACTACAGTACCTGTTAAAGGTTTGGACACAACTTCCCATTCTCTTGAATTAGAAAGTGTGTCCAAACTTGTGACTGGTACTGTACTTTATACTTAGTCTTGATTTTGTTCATTTTGGAAAAAAGGGCATGGAAAAATATGTGATCATAGTTTTAAAAAAATGCAAATAAGACTAAGACTCAAAAAGCTAATGTGTTTCAGAGGAAACTGTCAGGCTGTCAGTCCATCATCATCATCTTACTTATCATGCAAAATCTCTCCTCATCTCACTCAAGACTGATTGGGAATATAAGAAACATGGGAGCCTAATTGAGTGTTTTACAGATATAAAAACGCCCTAATGATAGTAGACACCTTCTTGGAAATGAAAAAAAAGGAAAGAGAGGAATAAAAATCAACATATCTCAGTAGGAATTCAAAGTGTAAGGTCTCTTCTCGATGCATTATTAAAAAGCAGTGTCTCCTAGCGGGGCTTGCTGAGATTTTCTGGTTCATGAGCTGATTCTTGCGAGCAGCAGCCCCGGCATCACACATCACACTTTCTAATGGGAAATTCTAATGAGGTGCAGGTATTTAGAATACATCAACCCCACAGAATGCTGTGCAATCAGTCATAAGATTGGGCACAGTAATGAAAAAAAGAAATTATTTTTACACTGCTAACATTAAATCATGGGAATCAGCCCCCAAACAACTTTTTAATAGCACCCCCTTTTTTCCATGAATATTAATTATTCACAGCTATCTATGCATAGCTGAGTGTGAATATTTCTTTTTCAGCAACGTCTGATGTGCTTTCAAGGAGCTCATTTAAATGACTGCTTTTTTTATTCTTCTCCCAAACATTTTTGATCCTGCAGTGGTTTGTTATACATTTACATTTCAGTGTTACCCTGTAAATTCTCTCTCCTGCCTCTTCTCTGTTGGAATACTTGAGCGTTAAGTGCCCTGTTTAACCGCACAACAGCATATTTAAAGTGATATCCATTTTTCTTCCTTTGCTAAGCCGCTTCCTGCTGCTGTGAGGATTTCAACTGGTGACCCTGAAACACAACCTTCAGAAAAAACAACTTCTTAAAGTACAGCCTCATCATTTCTAAATTAGCAAGACGATGTGTAACTACCACCGAAACGCCTTCGACCATTTCTATGCTCCTGACTAACGGAGGCGGTCGTTCTCCCAGCATATTGCATGCTGTGAGAAATATAATTCAGCTTACTTTTCACTGCTTGCAGTTCAGTTGCCAGCTCCATCAAAATTCCATCAAATATCCCACTGACAGATGTTCTTGTCAATCTGAAGCCATAATCCATCACTGCGCAGTCTGTGGTGTTATTTTTCTTAAGAGAAATTGCTTCCTTGTTCTGTTCTGAAAAATACCTTTGACAGCAGGGGTGGCACTCGCAGAGAAGAACTCAGGGAAAAAATACCATCATTTGCATAAGTATTAGTAGCAGTTAACTCATATTCTCTTTTTCCCCCCTCCTTTTTAAGAAAATAATAAAAGGCCTCATTCTTTATCTCATAAGAACGTTTGGAGATGTGATGGCGCACACACAAACAGAGGCAGCGTTGTGGTTTGATAGTGTTTGATTGATATGTTATTAGAATTCTAACATTTTTTATTTAATCTAGTTGTAGGTTTAGCTTTAAGCATGTTTTTAGCTGAGAAGGCAGAAACACATTATGTTCACAATCTGTAGCCTCAACCTGTAAATGAGACGAGCTGCTATGATATAAAATGTTGGGTAAATATGTATCTAATAAATTAGAGTAGCAGAATATCAGCTGTAGCCTACTTAACCCTTACATACTGTTTGGGTCATGTTTGACCTGTTTTGACATTTGACAGCTTGTAAAAACACCCCAAATGTCTTTTACTTTGAAATTTGATGACTTTTCCTAAATTGGCCCCAAAATGCAAAAAAAATGAAAATATTTAAAAATGTTATACTTTTGTATAGAGGTGCTACACATCTTTGTCCATAGAGGCTGTTCTGAGTCAAAATTGACCTGTACCTATTGACATGGCTTTTCATTAAATTAATAGTTCATAGTTTTAGTAGTTATGAGGATTTAAAAAAAATTCAGATTCCACAAAGTTCTTGTAATTTGTCAGTTTCAATAAAATACATTTAAATAATTATTGCTATGTTATATTTTCATGTCTTAGGTAAGACTGTGTAAAAGCTAAAAAATACACTCTCTCTGCTCTCTGAAATATGAATCAAGGTTTAATCACATTTATTGATCAGTCAGATCAACTATTGATGCTTTCTAAACACATATGTGGTTCAAAGTTTGGTATAAACACTTTTTATGAGAGGATTTTTAGACCGGGTCAAAACTGACCCAGAACATACTGCGAGGGTGTAGAATATGAACAGTATGTAAGGGTTACATTTGTACACCTCACAGTCAGGGGTCCTGATTCAGGATCTGATAAGCTCATATTCAGAGATTCCAACTGTGCAGATTGATGTGTTGTCATCAGCTTGATCATTTGAGTACAGTGACATTCTTTTGGTCTTGTTGAACTGCAGAAACACACAGTCCACTCTCAATCATAGTGTGATGTGAGGTTTCTCTAACAAATGATCTTTAGCTGAGTACAGACACTACACGACAGAGCCCAGGAGGGCTAAAACTATTTGAATTAATAATAGGTCATAATATTAATAATACCTCTCTTGCAGAGGGCACCGCGTGCATTCCATCAGCCGGAGGTTTGACAAAAGCGACGAAGAAGACGTTTCCCCCCTTTTAACATCAGTCACTTCTTGATGTGCTGATGTGTGGTGAATGAAGAGCGGGTAATACTTGTTTGATTTCCTTCAGGTTTTGCTAGCAGTGTTATGAAAGTCACTTTGAGTTTGGGGTGGTTGAGGCAAATGGTCTGTAGTGTTGGTTAAGTCATTTTGTAACACATTAACACAGCGTTGTGCTTACAAGTACATCCACCTACATATATCCAAGTCCAAGATCAAAATGGAACCTCGTTAAATCCAAGTGATCTATAGTGAGGGTGTACGCAGAATGAGATGAAGGATGGAGGGTGAATTGAGAGCATGGTTTATTAAATTGAGAGCTCTTTTTCCATGCCTCTCCCAGCCTCTGTATTAGATAGTGGAGAGAGTAGACGAGTTTCATTTTGGCCTTTGGATAACATTTATTTCTCCTTTCAAGCTCTTGAGTGGTCAGAATGATTTTCTCCGTCACTTTGCATTTTTTCCGGCTCCTTTGAGCTCCTCATCGTAATACTCCCTGATGCTGGTAATTCTGAGCTATTTGACAGATGATCTGGTACCTGGTCAGTTCGTACAGTAAAGATGTCAGGAGTCTTCACCGCAGCAGAAAAGCCATCAGTAACTTCTACATGTTAAACTGGGTTAACTAACATTTTTAGAGCTTCTTAAAACAACAGGGCTGAGTAACATTAAGACAACACACAACCCATAAAGCATAACACTCTCTTAATGTAACATGCTCACTCTGTATTACAGGGACCAGGACTTACTAAATGGCAGTTGTGGAAAGTTCTCAAACTAACATAAAATGACTCAGTTCTTTTCATATATGACTACAGAAACAAGTATCTTCCTATATTTTGGCACATATAATGATATGTGACTGCTCTTCCTTGCACATACCACTCTCTACCGGTTTACAATGATTCTCATTTGCAGCTGTGCGGCACATACAAATGGTTTGCCACCAAGAAAGAAAGAAAGAAAGAAAAAGGTCGGCACACTGCAGCTCCCAATGCAGGTAGATTTATTAGGATATCAACAGTGTGTGTTTTGAGCTCCATGCTCTTCTTCAGACTAAAAATCAACTAGAAAGTTGCCATCTTAAATACACAAAAAGCCCAGATCACCTGACAAGCACATGATGTTCCAATCCCACTTAATCATTTTCAGGTGTACATATCCAGTATGTGCAAAAAAAAAAAAAAATGAAAAAAAAATGAAAAAATACAAAATAATGACAGTACTATGACACATATGTGATAAACAAAACATAAAACAAATATTTAAAAAACAGACAAAATAGTTGTAAATAATGTGTATACATATGTACAAAAGATATAGATGGGACCACCAGAGCACAATAGTACAGCATCAGGCCATATAGCTGTCATAATGTCTATATAGATAGATTTTTAAAAAGAGGTGCCTCTATATCCTAAAAAAAAGATATCCCTCTTTTAAATGTTACAAATCATATACATAAGAATCCACATGAAAAATGAGAAGATACCATGTCATAGAGGAAAGTTAACAGTCTAACAGCCTAAGTAAGTTAAAAGTAACATGCCTGTGACTGTTAATTTACCAGGTTTGTGATGGTCAGGTGATACGTCCCTTTTAGGTATTTTAAGATAGCAATTTTCTAGTTGATTTTTAGTCTGGAGAAGAGTGTGTAGACGTGACACCGGTGATGTCATAATAAATCTACCTGCATTGGGAGCTGCACTGTGCGTGTCCACCACAAACTGTTGTTACACCAGCATACAATGGCACCAAGGCAAAAGAATCGTCATAAAGCACTCCTAGACCTTATCAGACTTCACCTCTGAATTACCTGTGGATAATCCAGCAGAAAGGCAGCAGCGTCCCAAAAAACCATCAGTGATTGACAAACCACTCAGAACTGAACGCCACTACAAAAAGAGTGGCGTTCCATCAGCCACGTTTTGATCTCGGTGCAACTCTTATAAATGAAAGGCCTGCTTCCTGAATGTTTGATATGTTACTCTTTGTCAGCAGAGAGACAATATTCAAGAGGTTTGTTTTGCCTTAGTTCTTAGCAAAGGTAAGAGTACTTTGAAAAGCTGAAAGTGGAGTCAAAATGTAACCACCTATCAAAACCCCACTGTATAAAAACCATCCTCTTCTCTAGTATGAGCAAAACAACAAATCCTGTGGTAATTTTAACTCATTATGGTTTGATACTGGTTGCTAATAGAACCAGTCTGCTTTACCTATCAGCTCCTAGCAGCCATGGCTTTCCAATTTTGGCTTCCCCCCCCCCATTCACTGATGTCAGAATATGTCAGTGGATGGCAGGGTTAGCTACAGCTGCCTGCAGAGATACAGAGAGCACCGTTTGTAGATGTTACATACACACCGTCCTTATGAATAATACATGACAAATAAGCTAGGAAATTGGTGAAGTGTTCCTTTAATTAAAACAAAGCCCTCTGTCTCATTGTCTCTAATGAAATAGATAGCTTTCTATTTGGATGTGAATATGTGTGTGTGTGTGTGTGTGTGTGTGTGTGTGAGGACAAAACGGTGAAAGAGGCAGAGAAAGACCCATAAATTGTATTTTCTAATTAAAGCTTTATGTTGTTGACTTTCAGGAAGTCGCTGCTTTCATGGGTGATTACATACCTAAACACCTCTGCCTGATTTATAAATTCATTTGTAGAACAGAGATGTAGATTTTTT
This sequence comes from Scomber scombrus, assembly GCF_963691925.1. Taxonomy (NCBI): domain Eukaryota; kingdom Metazoa; phylum Chordata; class Actinopteri; order Scombriformes; family Scombridae; genus Scomber; species Scomber scombrus. The sequence continues at coordinate 2,836,399 of NC_084990.1, forward strand.
GACTTTTTTCTCTTTTTCCTATGCAGTTTGTAGAAATACCAGTAGTGATGTCAAAGCTTAATAAACTCACCGACTTACCTACTTCTGCTGTTTTTTTCTCTCTTTTACAGCAGTGGTGACTACACGTCGTTTTAGAGGTTGTTATTTACTGATGGCGTGATTCTGCAGTGCACATATCATGGGTCCTTGAATTTTAAATTGGCATGAGAAAAGGTGCTGTGTTGTGTTCATGTACAACTGTATATTTTTAACTGTTTGCAGAGGAGCTCCCCTCATGGGTGACTAAAAAGATCAGCATTAAGCTCAGTCTATACAGTTTATATAATACATGTACGGTGGGTTGTGTAAGGTTAGAGGTCCAGAATCCTGGAAATGGCTGGGATTACGATACTTAAAATGCAGCCCTGGATGATGGGAACCCTTTGTGAATTACCTCGTGAGCAGCGATTCCATCCTTCCTTTGCTTAAAACAAACAGACAGCTCATAACAGCTCATCATTTATCAAATGTGTGAGGTATCACTACTAATGAGCTCATATGACTAATCTATATCAGCATATCAAACCAAAATGATGAAATTCTCTCATTTTATTCTAAAAGACACACCAGACATGCAACAAAAGTCTGCAGCTCCTGGAAAATCTTAAAAAGAATCCAAAAAGGTATGAGACGGTATTAAAAAGGCAGAAAAATGTAACTTACAAAGCTCTTGAATCATTTTATCGCCTGTTTTAGAAAGTATTAGTTAAGGGAAGTTAGTTGTAACTTTGGTTGTATGTCGTTGTGGGCTGTCAGTGAGACTGGTGGCTTAGTGGATTGTTTTGGGTTGACAAAAATCTAAAATTTACAGTATTACAGTGATTTATATGTAGTATTAACATGTCTTAAATTTAATTGAGTGCAGAAATCCTTAACAAAAATTCCAGTCTGGGCTCCAAACAGTTAAAGTTACAGTTAGCGTCTTTTCCTTTACGACCAGAACACCCCACTAATGAGATGATTTCAGCCTCCAGAGTACCTCTCTTTCTAAGAAATGAATAAACTCTTATATTCTTCTTCTTTTTTTTTTTACATTTCAACCTTTAAGTCCTAACTGCCACAGTATCTCCAGGATTACTACATGCAAGCTAAGTGGCTAGATCTTGCATAGCATTGACCCTTGTTATTCAAATCTTCTCTCTCCCATTTCTCTGTGTATATTTGTTTTACTTTAACTAGGATGCGCTCCACAAGCTCCCAGTGCTCCCTGAGTCAACATGGGCGATTGTTGAGGGGTTTAAACAACCCTCCAAGCAATTTGTTGCCCCGGCACAAATTAATCTAATGAATTGGCTTTAGTCAATTAGATCGAAGGCTGCGATTCTTTGTCTTTTTTATTTGGCGTGGCGTGCTAAGTGCACACCTTGTAAGGCGATACCATTAAAACCCCAGGTCGTCAGGGGAAAAGCAGGGGAATAAATAAAAGTGAGAGCCCCCTCTTCTCCTCCACCCAGCTGTTTGTCTCAAGTTCCGCAAACCACTTGTTTAATGTCGTACGGGTGGTGTTTGTTCATGTGAGTGAGGAGCTGGGGTGCCGTTGTTATGGTGATTGATGGTAATATGGGGTGCGCCGGGGTAAGAACCCGAGGATGAAACCAGTTAGTGACAATATTGCTGCAGTCAGACGGCAGAGTGATGGTCATTAGGGAACAATAACCCACATTCATCAACAAACACACATATGCACATGAACACTGGAACCTTTTAGGCAAATGAACACCATGTACATGATCCTCGCTGACAGGTCTATCCATCTGACTCTAATTTACATTCACTTTCATGACCTTTAAGGCTTTTTCTCAGACAGGGATCACATAGATGAAGGAGATGCGACCTTCACAGCGCAATTACCAGCCTTAACACATGGCTCTACAGCTGAAAGGGCTCACAGCAGCGGATTAACTGCACCACCCCGTCTATTATCTACATTTATCCCAGAACAAGAAAGGTTATTCTAACCAAGACACAGGAAGGAAATGGCTCAGAATTAAACATTTCGTGCAAATCCATGTACTCTGTCTTTATGTCAAGTCAATTATATTTAGATTGCACCGAATCACAGCAGGATCTCAGGGTACTTTGCAAATAGAGAAATTTCCAGAGACCCAACATTCCCCAAACCCCAAGTCGGTTGGTCCAAGGCAGGCGTGGGTCAGCCCTTACTATAAGCTTTATCAAAAAAGAAAGTTTTAAACCTACTCTTAAATGTAGAGAAGGTGTCGACATCCCAGACCCAAAATGGAAGATAGTTCCACAGGACAGGAACCAGATAGATGAAGAGTCTGGCTTCAATTCTATGTTTAGAGACTCTAGGAGCCACAAGTAAGCCTGTATTTTGGGAGTACAGTGTTCTAGAGTTTTTAAGTTGTGATGGTGCCTGACCATTAAGGTCTTTGTAGGTGAGGGGTCCTTTTCAGTACACATACCGTTGCATTCTGGACCAGCTGGAGAGTATTTAGAGACTGTTGGGACAGCCTGATAATAAGAAATTGCAATAATCCAACCCATGATGCACTGAGCTGCCTTGAGATGACTTTTGTTGTGATTTGGCGCTATACAAATAAAGATTGATTGATAGATAGATTGATTGATTGATTGATAGATTGATTGATTGATTGATTGATTGATTGATTGATTGATTGATTGAGGTATAAAGGTATGGACTAGTTTTTCAGCATCTTTTTGAGACAGGATGTACCCAATTTTTGCAGTGTTATATAGGTGAAAAAAAGGCAGTCATTGGTAAATGGTAAATGGGTCAAGTGCCCCATGTGACCTTCTGAGATGTGTGGCATGACATATGGAGGGGTTAGACAGAAGATCACAGCGCTGGATCTGTGAATTTTTTTTTTTTTTTGATACCACAGTGAACTGTAAAGACCCTGCGTAGCTCTACAGACTCTGAATCACAGAGCAGCACACTGTGAACTCAGTCAAGCTTTCCTGCAGCGGGATGTCTGTAGAGCGTGTATGCAATATCACAGTGAGTGTACTTGTATCCCTATGAGGGTGAAGTGTCTTCATAAAGATAGAAAGATAAGAACAATTGTACAAAATAGGCATGGTGCTAGAACTCCACATCTGAACTAGTACATAGACAATCGTTTAAGTATCTTATGAATGCATTAGACAGACCAATCAGCTTGCAACTCCATGGTAAGAGGCTTTGAGAGTTGATGCTATCCATGCCAGATAAAAGTGATGTTGATAGTGATGGTAAGGTGTCATTGTGTCTGTCTTTGGATGTTTTAGTCGCCTTTTTAGCCTGCATTGCTGATTACAGACTGTCTGTATTGGTACTAGATATTGTTTCATAAGCAATTTTTATTCATTCTAGCCCAGGGAGGACCTTTACAAAAAGGATGGTATTCATCCAAATTGACTGAGGGTAAAGCATTTGACTTCAGGCTGCATTCATTTTATAACATTACTGGCCTGACAATTGCCTACGTCTGAAAACAGTTTGTCAAATTGTCATTGCCCTGTCTCAGATCCCTCTAATATAACTGAATCTGTGCCTGCTGACTCTCTTAACCTTAATTCTTTTAATTCGTTATTCCCTGTAACTCTGATCCTGTGACATGCCTAAATGAGTCATTCTGTCTAAATAATCCATATACGTTTTAAACCATAAAAGGCTTAGGACTGATTAATTGGAGTATTGGAATCTACTCTAGCACCAGACCTTGATCATGTGAGTTTACTAGTCTCTCAAGCAGATCCAGATATTTTGACTCTTTCAGAAACTTGGCTTAAGAATAATACTATGGGATTCTGAGGTAACTATTGATCATTATAATCTTTTTAACATTGTCACAGGCAGCGTGGTGGCAATCTATGTAAAAAATCTAGTTTTTTGGTTTCCATTCTTCATGTTCTTACTATACCCAAATTATTTGAATTCATTGCCCTAAACATTAATAGTGGGTCTAATAATTACATTGTTGTATTCTGGATTTATAGGCCTCCTTTGGCTGATGCTAGGTCAGGATACTTATCTGATTGGCAGAACTTTTTTTTACCCATAACTAATGGTGTTCCACAAGGTTCAATTCTTGGTCCTCTTCTTTTTACAATTAATATTAATCATTTTTTCTGCCATGCACATGTATACATGGACGATACAATGTATTGAATGCATATAAAACCTATTGATGCTATTCTTTAAACACAGAGGCAATGGTAGCAACAGCTTTCATATTTCTACTGTACAAAGATCCTTTATTGAGAGAGTTACAGAATATAAATACCTTGGTATATGTAATAAATGACAAATTCACATTCAAGTTTTATATAGACAATCGTCAACAAATTATGACAAAAATATATTTTTTGATATAAAAATATAAAACTACATTTGTCTTGTTTAGTAGGGAAATGATTGCTGAAGCTGTCTCTCATGTGATTTATAAGCGTGCCTCTTCTCCTACTCTTAAGCCCTTGGGTTCTGTTCATTATTCTGCCCTTAGGTTTATTGCTGGTGATGTTTATAGCACTCATCATTGGGTGTTCATCTCTGTCTGATAGATGTGATAAGCATATGTATTTATTACGCACAGGGTTTTCACAATAATAACAAATCCAACCCTCCATAACCATTGTCATGAGAGTAGCCATTAACACAAATTGAATAACAAATATATTAAAAATTCAGAAATTCCTCACAGAAACTGTAATCGTAACATGCTATGGTGGGTCAGGATAAAAAAGCAATAAAAGACTTGCTTACCTGCTGCTACTACACCTAAACAAGATGGAGTCTTCTGGGCTTTTACTTGAAAAGGTTGATATGTCATAATAATCCAAAGTGTCAGTTACATGCTTCATCTTCTAGATAATTTTTTTTAAAGAAGCTCAAAGGTAGCTGTTTAGCCGTAGCTGATAGTTACATGAAACTCCTTCAGTCAATAAATCAGTCAATCAATCAATCAATCTTTATTAATATAGCGCCAAATCACGACAAATGTCATCTCAAGGCACTTTACACATACAACAGGTCTAGACAGTACTCCTTAATTCAATATAAAGATACCCTACATTCCCACATGATCAAGCCTTCTGACCGGGCATGTGCAATGTAGTGTGACATCAGTCATATACAGTAAGAGAGGAAGTTTTCATGAATCTGATTGGGTGGGAAAGCTGTCATTCTGTTGACTGACACATTTACAGCTTCTTGAAGATTTATTCTTACATGATTGAGTGACTGAGTTTGTATGAATATGATAGGATGGAACTGCTGTCAGTCTGAATTTTTTCTTTGAGGGCCGGAGGTTACAAAAGCCCAATTGGACAGGCATTGACACCCAATGCCCCCCTGTGCTGCTGGTAGTGTACAAGGCCCTTATGGAAAACCTACTATTGTCCCTACAGTTTGTACTGAGCTCAGAAGATCTTCATTTTTATTATTGTACTCTGACCACCGCTTTGACATTTTACACATAACCCACGTAACTTCTGTTTGTACTGATTTGTTTAATATTGTGTGTCTTTTATTATCTCTATACTTGTTTTAATTAATTTGCGTCCATATCTTGTGTCTTGTATTTTTTCCTCAGTGATTTTTGAGTTAAAAAAAAAAGAAAAAAGAAATGAAGGTAATACCCTCAAAATAAATGTAATACCCAGAGCAGTCATGCTCAGTAGGGGTTAGTGGATGAACATATTCAGCTGAAGGCCCTAAGAAGTACAAGGAATACACACATGTATATAATGTTCACATGAGTGCAGGGATCAGTGTCAGTGTCAGTCTCAGCATGTAATCGCCAGCAGCCACAGCAGCCCTGCCACGGCATCTTAGCTGCGCTGTGTTTGTTGGAAATGGCTGCGGTGTTGGAGGCTGTTGGTGCGGCGGTGCGGCTCGGGAGCCTGCTGCTGTTGGGGTGAGGCTGCTTTCACTGTGATGAACAGCTGATGACACAGCAGCTGAGAGGCTGGGAAAGGGAGATGGAGGAGCTGGGGGGGGCAGAACAGCAGTGGGTTATGGGGGGGACGTATGATGAATAGGCCGGGCAACGGAGACTAGAAGAAGAAGGAGGGTATGAATACATATTTATATGTATATGTGTGTGTTTGTTTGTGTGTGTGTGTGTGTGTGTGTGTGTGTGTGGGAGGAGGTGGTGTTTGGCACAGATGGAGGAAAAGAATGACTCAGGATTGTGGCTTATCAGAACAGTTGTTGTTTGTAATGAATTTTTACACACTCGAGAATAAAGGTGGGATAATGTAATCTGTACACACTCAGCAGTTTATATGCTTATTCTAATTTTTACATATTAAAAACCTTGAAACAGTTAGGTTAAGGGATTGTACAGGTGTGTCGTCTTAAAATCTACTTTTTTTATGTTTTGCCATATGAAGACAACAGACATGGCTCTATTTTACTTTTCAAAATCAACTAGACGCTAATATATGAGTTTCGTGAAATAGAATAGACATGAATCTTAAGGTATTAGTAATTTAATAGTATTTCTCCAACCTATAGCATCCACTTTCACTTCCACTTTTATATTGTATTAATCTGCATTTCAACAGAGCATAGAGCTACAGTAAAGTTGAATTTGCCAAAACCAAGCCAAGAGTGTAGTCACATTAGTGTTCTCTGAGGCTGTACATAGGTAAAGTGGTGCTTTAAACTAAACAAATGCCAGCAAATGTCAGCATGCTAATCAAGATCAAGAGTTTATTGTCATTGCGCAAAGATACACAATGAAATTCAGTGCACTGCCTAAAAAACGGAACTCAAGATATATACATAAAAGAAAGATTTATCACACTCAATCATCAAAACATGTTCACATACACAGTTCCAGACATTCATGTCATTTCCATCATATGCTTAAAAGAAAGTTAAAAATGAGATGGACCACAATAAGTATAAAAATTAACACACTGAATTAACATACTCAACATAGCTACTTTGGGGGCTTTTTACGTTTTAACAGTCATTAGTTTAAAGTCTGACATTTGATTGGAGCACCACTTCCCATTTTTTAAACTATGATGGGAAGAGACACAGAAACACTTTTCTCAATCTCACGTCTGAAGTAGAAGTGTTACAATACATGGATCTAATTATCTGCTTTAAACTGAAGCCACAGACAATAAAAGAAAAGAAAAGAAAAGGTTAACTTAGGAGATCACGTGATATGAAAGAAAGTACAGAGAAAGCTAAGATTGGTGGAAGCACTTAAGGATGTGACATGTATCTACTAGGAGATAGAAAACAGAACACTGATTAACCGAGATAAAGTCCAAATCAAAGTTTCCACATTTCACCATGTTCATTAACAATTAAACATGAATTGCAAAATCCAATACATCATTCAAATATCCCAAGGCATACATATCCATATCCAATCATTACTCCAAGACCTGAGTTGATTAGTTTACACAATAATTAAAATGCCTTCTCTGTTGATTCTGATGGTCTCCATTACTCATATCATATTTCATACCACAAGCTAAACAGCAATGTGTTCAGTCTAATGAAAACATACTATAGTTAACAAACCTGTTTCTAATGTTAACTAAATTGTACTTTATAACTATTAATGTCAACTCTTCACTTAAAAAAGTAATCCTTCATATGCATCACATTTTTACTAATTTATGTATAGTTTACTAGCAATTAAGTGAATAACAATCAGAAAACATTGTACGCCTCTTTTTAGTGTTCGAAGCTATATGAAATTTAACCACTGGGTGGCACTGTTTGTACATATACTGTATGCTAATTTAATCTTAACGTGTATACCTAGCTGTAGTTTATCATAGAAAACTCGTTGTTAGACCATTATGATCGGCATTACTTCATGACTATTAATATATATCTTACAAGATAGTTAGATACTTAATTAATCTTGAAACAAACTTTTGGCTTTAAGGAACAAAGAAACCCAAGCCAAGCCTTCCTTTAATTTATGGCAAGTGTCTGAGTAATGTCTTTATCTGAAGTCACACCTGAGTGAAAAACAAAAGGTGAAAGGATAAAATAGGATTGATAGGATTGTCACAGCTCCTCAGAAACTGATGTGATTGAATTGTGGTAAAACACTCTCTACAAGGAAAAGTCCTTTAATCTGGTGTTTCTGAAATCTGACGAGATGATAAAGAATTTAGCTACTTTTGTCATAAATCTCACTTGGGCTTTATCTCACACGGTTTGCTTGAGTATCTGGAGGTAGAAGTGTTCTGTGAATGTCCTGTAAAGGGTCAAAATTGACACTTTAACATTGACAGAGGGCTCTCAGTTTACCTTTTGAAGGAGTTTCATACCCAAGTTGAATATACATCATTGTCTTTGAGGTTGGAGCTTATTGTTGATGGAGCTCAGACATTCTTTGGGCTTTCACAGATTGAGGTCGCTGGCAGAAATAAAAACATGGAAGTTGTGGTTATGTGTTAAGCAACTAAAACTTTAGGGTATAGGGGCACATTAACATACCAATATGAGCTGGCATGTTTTCCATGTTCATCATCTTAGTTTAGCGTGTAAGCATGCTAACATCGACTTAAGAGCATCAATCATAAATTACTGCTGAGGCGGACTGGAGTGTCATTAGTATTATAGTTATTTGGTTTGAACCAAAAAATTTGAAACATCAAGAATTTACGTTAGAGGTCAGTTAAGTTTTTAGAATTCATCCTGAGAGGTAAATGAATGTATGTACCAAAGTACATGGTAATGTATTCAATAGCTGTTGAAACATTCTACCATAAACCATAACTATCAACCATTATGATGACGCTAGAGTACAGGGAAAAGCCAGGGGATCGCCAAAGTAAGTAGGCTACATCAACAGGGGACATTGAATGTCTGTACAAAATTTCTTGGCATTTCATGAAGTAGTTGTTGAATTATTTGCCTCCACACCTTTGTTTGATGCATACTTAACACTTAGCTAATAGTAGACTTCTATATAGTTAGATCTAGCAGTCAAAGTTTCATGCAAAACAAAAGGTAAACATTTTCTGTTTGAACACACCTTTATTTAAGTGGAGTGTCCAAAAAAACATCAATACGGGGTAAAGCTTCTTTTAGGGAAACATAATGTTAAGGCTCCCTCCCCACCCAATAATAAGTGCAGTACATCTACATAAAGGCCTCTCCCTTGTTATTTTCCTGTATACACTGAGGCTCGATGAAAAAAATAATCTTGCTAAACTGTCATACAAGAAGCAGAAAGAGTGGTAATAATGTCAGCTCCAAATTTGATAAAAAATGATAGTGCTGAAAACAAATAACTTGAATATGGCTTGCATTGTGAGGAGATATTGGAAAATGTCAATGTGCGTGTGGATAGAGAGGATGATTTCTCCTCTGCCCATCTCCCTTAGGGTGTTAATGTGTGTGTTTAGGTAAGTGTGTGTGTGTGTGTGTGTGTGTGTGTGTGTGTGTGTGTGTGTGCGCGTGTATGTGTGTCTTCTCCCTGAAGTGAGTAATAATGATTGTGATTACCATAAAAGAGACTAAACCTGGCCTTGACTGATACGGCAATACCAACATGGGAAGGCTAGCCATGTTACTCATTCACCAAAAATGATCAAATCTACAAATATGAATGTTTTTCTATATTATTTTCTCTCTGTCACATTGAGGCTCGGGCACAGATTGCCTTGGGCAAGTTTGTATTTTGATAAGGATGGTGGGAAATTCAATTTTGTGTGTGTGTGTGTGTAGGTGTGAGTGTGTCTGTGTGCAGTGGAAGCAGAGGTAGGTTATTGGCGGTGGTGTGTGGTGTGTGATCAATATTCAGTCTACAAAGTTCAAGGTTCACACTACAGAGAAATACACAAGTCTGATATGGACCTTTGGAGCTAAAGCCAGTAACTGAGCTGCATTGATTGGTGACACATTGAGGCATTTTCTTAATGTCTCATAGAGTGCATTGTACAGAATCAGCAATTAGGTAACCTTTGCTTTTTCACATTCATTTTATTTCACCTGTTTCTGAGTTCTTTTGTATTTTTTCACACCTCTCTTAAAAATATGATCCTCTAAAGCTATTTTATATAATCAAATATGTTATGTGGGAAATGCAATACCTTTTGGATGATGCTTTTTTTCTCTCTCTCTTTTTGTGCTATTGAGGATATTTTGTGCAGAATGACATTCTTGTGAGAAAATGGGTTCCTCACTATGATGACTTCGTGGGTGAACCTGTTGTGCAGATAGTTGTGCCTCAGAAGCTGGGGCAGACGGTATTAAAAACATCTGATGATGATGTGGCAGGTCATATCCCAGACACATACTGACCAACCTGCGGGGTCCTCCATCCTTTTCACACTATACATGCTCCCCCTTGGCCATGTCATCAGTCACTATGGAATCTCATTTCATTGCTACGCGGATGACACACAACTTTACATGAAAACCGACACACACTCCTCTGCATTTTTGCTGTTGTCATCATCATCATTATCTTCTCTATCAATACTCACCACCAGGGCCGGCCCAAGGCATAAGCGAACTAAGCAGCTGCTTAGGGCCCCGTGACCACTAGGGGGCCCCCAAGAGCAATTAACTTAAAAAAGAAAAAAGTAATTCATTGTTTCCATGTGTGAGTGATGATGTAATGTAACATTTGGTGTCAAGGAGAGTTTGAAAAATGTCCTCAAATTAGGAAAGTCCCTTATTACTGTTGATATTTTGTTCCAACTACGTTAGCTTATAATAGCAAATTAGCTAGCTAACGTTTTTGTGTTTGTTTAATACTTTGAATAATTTGATTCTCAGTTTTAATCTGGGTCGCTTTTTGGCATCAAAACAACGTTTTTGATAGCAACGTTTGATAGCAAATGTTTAATAACTAACGTTAATTACAAATGCAGTGACGTTTGCTAGCAATATGGTTTTGCATTAATGAATTAACTTAGTTAACTTATAGTTTGAGGAATGTTGTTTGCAATTGTTTGCTGCAGAGCACAGTAATTTATGTGAGTAAATAAACATATTCCTTTTACATCAACTCCCTATTATGCTCATAAGTTATATGAAACTTCCCCAGGAGCACTGTTAAAGTATTTTGGAAAAGGCACTGACTCGGCCCAGGGGCAATCCACCTCCTCAGGAGCAGCCAAGGCTGATGAATCAGGTGATCAAAAACTGTCACTATATATATTTATTTTCTAGTCAAATGATCTCATTAAGATGTAATAATATAAGATATAATCATATGACAAGGGACATGTTTTTCATCTCAGGTCCATCTCTATCCTTTGCTACATCCTCTGTGCCCACTGTCCTCTCTGCATCCTCAGCTGTACCTGGTAAGTTAACACCAAAACAGCCTTTAATTGCTCAGTGCACTGCAGAACATACTGAGATGAATATATTTTTTAATATAAGATATAAGATATAATCATATGACAAGGGACATGTTTTTAGACAAATGCATATTATTTCAAAACTTCTCAAGCAATTTTCAGTTGTTCCACTGGCAGTTTGTTTTCTTATTACAAGCTATAGCTGTATTTTTTTAATTTAGAAAATAAGCTGCATCATTTTCAAGTGTAATATGACTATAACATGGCTAGCTTTTTATGTTGTTGTTCTTCATCTTAGGTCCATCTCTATCCTCTGCTCCATCCACTGTGCCCACTGTCCCTTTTGTGTCTTCTGCAACCTCAGCTGTACCTGGTAAGTTAACAATAAAACAGCCTTTATAATTGCTCAGTGTACTGCAGAATATTCTGAGATGAATAATTTTGTCCAAAAATATTAATTTAATTTATTTTGTTACTTTTAGTTGCCCTAGATGACATTCGGTATCCCACTTAGTACTATATCACTTTGAATATTAAGTGTAAATCAACCCCAGGCTGCTCTTGTAGCTGAATTTGCTACCATTTCAGATTAAAAACCATATATTGGTAAAACATGCCAGGCTGCTGTTTGAGGTTTTATGTATTGATTCTCTGTGTGGTCAGTAGGGGAAGTTGCTGACTTTGCCAAATATTAATTGAAAGATTTTTCTGTAAATTTGCAAATCTGGTGTCTGCTTCCATGGCATTAATCACTGTGGTTTACAATCTAACTACAACAAAAAGTTCTCACATTTAGTTTTAAAAGTGTATTCTTAATACGTTTATAGAAGGTGTGTGGACGATCAATTATCATTATTATTGTCAGTAATAGAGGGCCCCAAAATCAAATTTTGCTTAGGGCCCCATGGAGGCCTGCTCACCACCTGTCTGGAGGAGATAAAGCTGTGGATGAAACACAACTTTCTCCAGTTGTAGAGCTCCAAAACTGAAGCAATTTTAGTTGGCACCCCACACCAGACCCAGTCATCTTCCATAACCAGTATTACTTTCTCTGATCACAACACTACCCTGTCCTCATCAGTCACCAACCTTGGTGTAAGATTTGACCCTAAACTCACCTTTGAAGCCTAATCAAACACCTCTGCAAGATCTCCTTTCACCATCTCAGAAATATTGCCAAACTCCGTCCCACACTAACCTCATCTGATGCTGAAAAGCTGTTATATACTTATTATTATTATATGGGCGTTAGGAAGACTTATGGCCATCTTTTACAGCATTACTTTTGGCCACGTCTAAAGCAGGATGTTTCAGTTTATGTCAAAACTTGCCACACTTGTCGGTTGACTAGCAAACCTAACCACGCCATTATTCCTGCACTTTTGTGTCCAATTCCAGTGTTCAGTCAGCCAATGGAATATTTGATTGTAGACTGTGTGGGACAGCTGCCTCCTTCAGAGTCTGGTAGCCAGTACTTGTTAACTATTATGTGCCAAGCTACACAGTATCCTTCTGTATACCCTTTGTGTTCCATCACAGCAAAGTCAGTATTTAAAGCCCTGACTCAGTTTATGTCAGTATTTAGCATTCCCAAAATAATACAAAGGATCGAGGTTCAGATTTGACCTCAAAATTGTTTTTCCAAGCTTTGAAACAACTCCAAATAAAGCATAACATGTCATCTGCTTATCACCCACAGTCTGTCTCCCTCTCTCACACCAGCAACATCCCTTCTTTGTTTTTAAAATATTCCTTAAAGGCAGAGCTCAATAACACCAGAAGCACTACACTGCAGTACAGCGCTATGTTATGTTTTTATAGAGTCTCGCCCTCACACCCTACCACTGTTATTGGCTGGAGGCTACACACCAACTGCCCAAAAGTTGATGCCTAGATCTGAATACAGCAAAATAAGAAAATACAGGCAGGGAGCAGATACAGACACCACCACACATCAGTGGGTCATAGGTGATGATTGAGAAGGATTATTTTTGTGTGAATCTACACATTGCTTTTTAGGAAAATCCTACTCATTCTGCTTTTACATTAAGACTGGAAGCAAGAGGTAAGAGCCAGCTGGGCTCTGTTCATAACTGAATAATCCACCTACTAGTGTCTCTAAAGCTTACTAATTAACGTGTTGTATCGAGTTTGTTGATTCTGTACATAAACAAAAAATGTAAAAACCATGTGTGGCTTTAGGGGGAGTTGTGTGCTCAGAATATTTCTCTATTTCTTTAAACAAAGCGAATTTAATCACCCTCTGGCTGTTGTTCCATACCTAATGTACAAAGAATAATATCCAATTTGTCATCTAATACTTAAAGAAAGAAAACTTCCCAAAATGTTTAAAGTTCCCCTACACTCAAAAAATATGTTAGTCTTCTTGGTCCTTTAGTTGGATGTTTAAGTATCACTGTGCAGAGTTTGACACTATAAACGGTTTTCATATCCATCTACTGAAAGCAGAAAGTTTCTTGGTTATTGAAAATCAGATTTTAAAGGGGTAAATAATAAGTGAGGGCTTTACTATCCAAAACCTCTGCATGAGGTGCAAGATATGAACAGTCATTAAGTCCTGTGTGTTGAACACCAAACCTCCTCTTTTTGAGGAGTGTGTACAGATGTGGTAAATGTACTTCTCATATTGGTCATGTAGCTGGCTAACACTGATGATGTGTGTGTTTCATGATAGCTCAGACTGACTGATCTTAATTTTTGTCATTTTTTCTCCAGTTTTTCATTTTTCTTCTTGTCTCTGTACATTTATGAAGTTATATACTTGGAAGGAATACATATTGTGTACCTACTTGTGGCCCACCCCATATATTTCCATTTGTATGCGTTTGCATTGCCTAATATTTGCTTTGCTTTCAATCTGAACACACTTTGTGGATTGGAAAAACCCAGGCAACAACTGTCTCCTCCAAAATGTATTTAGCAAAGAAATATTAAAATGTAATAGCCTACCTTATTAAAGCAATATTTCTTTGTATGTGTTTTGGCATACACTTACATTGGCAACAGCAGTGTAGTTGATAATGAAACGACGATGTTATGACATGAAGAGGTAAAGCAGTTTCAACAAGCCACTCATCTCTGTGTAGGCTGCGGAGGTTAAAAGCTTCAAAACTTTTTCAAGACTGTGAACTCTGAGCAGCTGGCTGCGCTGCATCCTCGCTCCTCAATAAGCAGCTCCCCATCGAATCCTGTGTCAGCCGCAGAAAGGAGATGCTTTTAAGTGGCTGTGGCGTGTAACCTCTAATGTCTAACCTGCACACACACTGTCATCCATAAACTACAGAGAAGACATCTCTTTAATGGGGACGCCATGCCAGACTTCATTAACCTCCACAATGTAGGTTCCTGTTGTATAATACTACAATTGTATAATTTTACATATGTAATGTAACTGAGTGTAAGAATGACTCAAGAACTGAAATACTCTGTATTAGTTGAAGCAAAGCTACCATAATGTGGATAGAAAATATCTGGATTGCTTAAAAACACAAAACCATTTTCCATGTTAGTAATAAACACATTCATATTAGCTTATCTAGTCTGAATGAATATGAAAATATTAAGAGGGAACTTCATCTACTTACTACGTGCTTACTACTAATTCAAATCTGTTTTCTTGTCACAGAGAGTACTACTCAGCTTGTGAAAACAGCTGTATATTGTCTACTGTCGTCTTGTGATAATCCTGATGATGTCATAGTGATGTCATCAAAGGGTTACGTCAGCTTGGGTTGAGATATGAGATTGGGTTTGAGACTGTAAATGTACCACCTGGGTTAGAGGTGTTAAATAGTCTGAGTGTGATGCTCAAAAGACATGGGTATTTACCACACATTGAGTGTCTAATGGAATGACACAAGTCAGTTGCATTATGGGAAATGTAGGATCCAATATTTTTAGAGCTTGACCATACCTAGTATTTTGAGGCAATCAACTTGAATCATGAATCCCCTGTTTAATTCATTGGTTTACTTATTTGTAATTTAAGAAGACAACCACACAAATAAAGACAACTGTGGCTCAGTAGGTAGAGCAGTCGGCAACCAATCAAAAGACAAGCAATTTGATTCCCAGCTCCTCCAGTCCACATGTCGATGTGTCCTTGGGCAAGATACCTAACCCCTAATTACTCCCGATGGCTGCGCCAATGGTGTAAGAATGTGAGTGAATGTTAGTTTCCTCCTGATGAACATGCTGGCACCCTAAGCGGTAGCTCCTGTCATCAGTGTATGAATGGGTGAATGTGACTTGTAGTGTAAAAGCGCTTTGAGTGGTCCATTTACCATTTACCAAATATCCATTGCATTATAAAACCATATATGTGTGTAACTATGTTAAGGTAGCTGAACAGGAAATAGATTTGTACCACTAAGTGGACACTAACCCTGAACAGAGTAATGTTCACCATTAATTCTTATTTCAGAATAAGAGGTTTCACTAAATATGTAACATTTGGGATTTACTGCTTGACTGTTTGTAAGTAAAATGTTGTAATGACAATTGTTAATGATGGAAACAACTACACATTTCAATGGAAAAACTGTGTTTCCATTAAAGGGGAGGTTGAAAGACATGGGCCTCTACCAGGCAGTGAGGGTGAGATGAAAATATGCTGTTGAGTTGTGTTAAGGGAAATGTAGTTTTCATCCTGGGAGGGCTGTAGGTTAATAATGGGATTTATGGGAAACACTGACTTCACTTTTTAGAAACTAAATGCCATATGTAGCATCTTTAGCTGCTGATCCTGCAGATCGGATTTATGTCAGGGAGTCGGCCATGAGTAGAAGTTAATCAATCAATGGTATAGAAGTTAATCCGATGGAACAGCCCTTTTGAGTGACTCACCAGCTTCACATGTCAATCCAACTGTTAAACTGATGCTGTGGGTTCGTGCCTCCTCCGCTGGTTTAAAGAAGTTCATAGAAGAGTGTCTAAAGGATCGTGTCTTCCTCCATTTTGAACACGGAAGCTGTACATGCTGCTTTTGATTCCAGTGATGTAGCGACTAGAAAGCTGTTGGGTTGAGCAGAATCACCTTGAAGTGTTCAGTCCGGCCCAATCCCATCTCTTAACCCCAGTTCACGTTGAGCCCACAGGCTTTATCGGCAATAATAACATGCTTGACTCTTGGTGGTTCTTTGTTAAGATTTGATTCTCTCTCCCCCTTGCTCTCTCCTCCACTTTATGATCTAAAATTGATGCCAAAGCCCCAGTGGCCTCTCTGGTGGATGCCGAGAGACTTTGAAGTGGGAGAAGTTTGACAAAACGCCCTGAGGCGAGTGTTTCATGGGGCTACAGGGAGGCAGCTTCTCCCCAAGTTACACCAACATGGAGAGGGTAACACAGCTTTCACACGGGAAGGGCATTGGCAAAAGTTTCTGGAGGACAAAAATGCTGGAGCTGTTAAAGCTTTAAGATTTTGTGTATGTGAGTGTCTTCAAAATGTAAGAAAGCTGCTGCCATTTTAAACAAAAATACAGATCTTTTCTTCCTCTTGAAGCCCTCCCTTCATACAACTACTATTTTACCTCAACCATCAGTATACCCTTTTATACTCTTAGGTTCATAATACTTTATTGCCCATTAAATGTCCATTAAGGGTACTGTTGAGAGACAAGAGGAGATTGGAGAGAAGAGAGGATATGAGACAGATGAAGAAAAAGAACAGGAGATGGAAGCAGGAGAAGAAGAGACTCGGGCATCAATTGATTGTTACATTCATCCCAATTGTGAAAGCCTTAGGTTGTTTTGTGTGTACCACCTTGAACACAACCCAGTAGTACAGAAAGTCTTCTGCTGAGATAGCACAAATAGAAGATGACAAACCTAATGCCAAGAACGTCACATATTGCATTCCTCTCTCTACATGGCATTTGGCATTAAGTAATGCCTCTTGCTTCATAAGTGGCATGGACTGGAGACATGTTCACAGGCGCTTAAAAAAACATGAGAGGAGCATGGATCACAGAACATGTGCTGGGGCCTACTTTTTGAAGGCTTCTAAATTGGATATTAAAAGCTTACTCAGTGGTTGTCAGTTGTCTTCCCACAGGGAGCAAAGCAAGGAGAAAAATCAGGTTCTAGAGAGTGTGGTGGATGTTATGAAAGTGATTGGCAAAAGAGGCTTTAGTTATAAGTCAAGGCATAATGGTTGAAGACATCAATGTTGACGATGGTGATTTCTTGGAGATCATACTTACTTATTAAGTATGATCTGTGCATGTAGCTGAATCCACTGAAAGGTAAAAGAAAATGCAATAGTCGGAGACAAAGGGAAGAGGTTCTCTGGTGATGTTGCAAGAACCATCAACTCCATCATTGCCAGTATTAATCAAGAGAGCATTGTGGAAGATATCACAAATGATGGTATGTTTTCTGTTTTAATTGACACCATCCAGGGCATCGCTTTTTAGGTCAGTATGCTTTCAAAGGCTTTTCCTGCTATCATGTCAAAAGGGTATAGGGTATAGGGTATATTAAATGCATGTATGCCCATGTGCTTAACTTGTTCTTGCTGATATAACACTATCAATCTTTGAAAGTGGATCACCATTTGCACTTCTGAATGATATTGCTACTTTTCTTCATGGGTCATAAAAGAGGATGAATGTGTGTGAAAGTGACAGCAAGGAGCAGTGATAAAGACACCTCTCTCCAGTTGGAGATACACGTTGGTAGGCCAAGTAAGTTGCTTTGAGGGAAAGTGTTTGAATCTTTTGCACATCCATATAATAGTCTCTATTTGGATGTCATTCTTACTTTGACAGCTATACAATACCAGGTGACCATGAAAACAACCATTCAGATCAGTGTACATGGATTTATTGAGGCTTTGTTATATGAGAAGTATGATATGTTTGTTAAAGTATGAGATCTTCCAGATACTTGGATAATGGTAATATGATCAGACACCATTGTACAAGTATCTACAAACAAAAGGGATGGACATTCTGTCTGCCCACAGGATGGTTAAGAATACACATACTGTATATGTCTGAGAAGCATGTCAAGAGACTGTCTCCATCAAGGCAGCAGCGGACAGATTTATCCAGTGGCCAAATGAGAAATTGTAGAGGCAGTATAAAGAAATATAAATGAAAATGGAAGCCACGTTGCCACCAAAGAGGAGAAAGAAGAAGCTGATCATTCCTGGAGAGATGGCTTGTGTTGGGACTGTCACATGTCCAGAGAGGACCTTTGAGATCACTGTATATCCAACCCTTTCCTATCATAACGTGGGTCTTTTAGACACCAGAAACTTCTCTCATGTGAAGTCCTTCTCATTTCCACAGTCACCATTTCAAGAGCTCAGAAAGTGTCTATTGGAGTTAAACACAAAGATGAGGAAGCACAAAATGGAGGTGGAGGAAACCTTTGCTACTGACAGAACTAGTGGAGGTATGCAAGGCAATCACAAATGGACACTTTGAGACCACTGCCAATCAATCACTCCATCAATTACCCTATACTTGTGGTAGTAGATTGCTACAGTTGCTACTATGAGGATTATGTTCTGACCTCTATAACTACAGAGAAGGTTATCGACAGTCTTGAGTCAATTTTCAGCAGACATGGATTACCCATCAACTGCAAATCACACAATGGGCCGCAGTTCAAATCGTACTTATTCAGGGGGTACTGTGAAACTAAGGGAATCAAACACATGAAGACAACAGGAGAAGGACTTGATTGGAAATGTGAACTGAGACAGTATGTGACTGTGTACTAGAGCAGACATGCCAATGGTGAACTGTAGTGAACTGTATACATTGTGTGGATGTATTGTGAAAAAACATAACTTGTAAGAGCAGAAGCTCTAGGTGATGATTCAATTCCAGATGCACTATTCGATTAATAATAAAGATAGGCCCACAAAAGGACTAATACCTATAATATCATTATTGCATTTTAAATTGCAACCTCTTACTCTACATGAAAAAAGCTGTACCACATTACAAAGTAACAACACTACATATGAAACAACCAAACCTGTTCTAACTTTTGCAGAAACCCTTCAGTCATAATGCAATTCTAGTAAGGTCAGTGAAAGTAAGGTCACTGAACTCAACTTGATAGCATTATTTTAGAATGGTTTATTATTAGTATTTAGATTGAACCTAGCTGCGAACCTTGTAAAAGTTAGTTGGCACATTGTTGTCACATTTCATAGTTCAGAGACCTCCAAGTGGATCTGCAGAGCTCATAAAGTAAGGGATAAAGCAATAATTCACAGCAGTATACACTCTGAAAGAGATTTGCAACACTAACATCAAGAGTGAACACAACTTGCCTGAACTGTAAAACATGACTCTAATAAAGTCTTATTGAGTTGTCTTTTGTAGTAAGTCTTTCTCAGCGTAGAGGCAAGAAAAAAATATATTGTTTTTCCAAATAAAAAGCCATAAAAAGATACATTCTCATCCAAGCAAACGTCATTGTGCCAAGTCAAGTAGCAAGCGTCAAGAATCACATTATAGCATGTTTGTACAGTATTCCAAGATCTACATGAACCAATTAATACATTTTCAAATGAGAGATAAATCTTGCTTTATCTTAGATTTTGGTACTTATCCTAACAGCTGAGAACATACATTAGAAAATTAGAAAAACAATCAAAAAGTAATCAAATGTAATAAGTTATTTTACTTATTACATTTTAAATAAGGTAACTAGTTATCATTTTCAAAGTAACCTTCCCAACCCTGCACATTACATCATTAAGAATATTGATTATTGCAGCTTTAAATGTGGTATTAACAATTCATTACTAATTGTCCTATTCACCACTTGAGTTGCATGTGTTTAGTTGTTGAGTGAGTCAATGTTTGTATATGTGTTAGATTAGATGTATTATCCAACATGGTAAGACCCTGTCACTAGCCACAAACCTTTGTGAACTCTACAAAATCTACTACAAAATGATTGGGAAACACATACATACCAACTACTGTCATAAATGCTGATCAGCTCAATATCACCATAGAGTAAATATCGGACTGAAGAAATAAAAGATTTACGCTTCAGTCCTCCACGGGCCAACATTTGGCCCTCCAGCCTCTGCTCTGGCAGTTGTTCTTCAACTCCTCATACTTCTCCCTTTACCGTTCCTGGGCCTCCTCCATCCGTTCCTCACATGGCACGGTAAGTTCGACCATGAAGACCTGCCTTCTTGAATCGGACCAGAGGACAATGTCTGGCCGCAACCTCGTCTCTGCGATGTGGGGTGGGAACTGCAGCTGCCTGCCCAGGTCTGCTTCCATTCTCCAGTCTTGTGCGGTGAAGAGCAGCCCCCTAGGCTTCTGCTGTTGTTGACTGGCTTTCTCTCTCTCCTTGACAAAGCTGATGATGTTCCTGACTGGTACAGTCTTCCGGCTGATGTTGATGGTGCTGAAAATAGTCTCAGTTATTGCACGAAGGACCTGATCATGCCGCCACCGATAGCGGCCATCGGCAAGGGCTCTTGGGCAGCTGCTCAGGTTGTGTTCTAAGGTGCCAGTTTTCCCACAGAGGAGGCAGGATGGTTGTTCTGCAAGCCCTTAGCGGTGCAGGTTTGAGGGAACTTGATGTTGTGTGGGTGCATTTTCCAAAGGTTGTTCCTCCTGATCTTGTGCACCACCGCCTGCTCCCATTTCGTCCATGAACCTTGCTGCCTCATTGCCACTGCTCTCCCCACCCTCCCCTCCTCCACCGCTGGAGACAACTCACCAAAAAATACTTCTAGACATCGTCAAACACATTAGTGTGTTCATCGTCTTGTTAGTCAAACAGCACAAGAACTCCGAACTCATCATTGACAAATTTGAACACTTTTAATAAAAGACCCTCATCAAAGTAAAAGAAAATTGTTGAAGGTCACAACATTTGCACTCAATAATAACGAAAAGTACAGTACCCCATCCTAAAGGAAGACAGGAAAAACAACAAGCACACTGTCCTCGTGGTTGACAAACTGTCTACTGATGGCCAATTATCCTGCAACTTCAGCACAACACCATGGCTCTTCTGAATACAGTACATTACCATGACGTCTAAATAGCTCCTACTGATAGGCCTGCCTCCTTAAGCAGCATGCTGCTAATGCATTTGCTAATCACCCTGCTAGTTCTTTCAATTTTATCCTTATATGTGTGTCCTCATCTCAACTTAGCTTCTTATGTGTTAACTTCTGTTTGTCTATGTTGTATGTATGATCGTGCAGGGTAATGTTGACAACTGCAGATCTCTGTCACAACCATTCAGGCTATCTCTCTCAGGCACGCACACACTTAGCCCTTCCCTTCTATCTCTTTCTGCCCCTCTCTTTCCATCTTCATCTCCCTTCCAGGTACATAACCCTTTCCCCAGTCTTCTGTTACCCTTGCCCATGCTTATAAGTCCTCAACTTCAGACTCAGACAAACTGACTATACTAGGTAGGGTTAGGGTTATACCATCAGCAATAATACCCAGTAATGATGACCCATCTTTTTTCCATGCTGTTTTCTCCGTACTGAATGAATCAACAAATATTACAATACAATACAATTACTGAGTGTTTTTTTTTTGCTGTTTAAGACCCTATAATTGACTGCTCAAGCACCTTTGGTAATACAAGAAACTGGCACTCTACTGAAATAATCAAACAATACATGAATGATTGTTTTCATCCTGTTTGTGACGCCATTATGACGTGTTCCAGGGAGTTACAGATCAGACTTATGCATCGACGTGTAGAATTGAAGTGGTTTATTACAAAAAACCCAAGAAATCTATCGTACATCTCAAATGCATACACATACAATTGCCTGCCAAGAGTCAGGATGGCTTTTCTGTTTCCTAGCCCCTCACCCAAAATGACTTCTCATGAACCACCCTGTTTTTAGCACTCTACCTAAAATGACCTTACAATACCATACTTGGTGATAGTTGGAGAATGAGAAACCCTTCATCACGAGAATATACTTATTTTTCCTCTTTCCACCAGTCCTCTTCCTGAATTGACCTCTCTATGGTCAGGAATTCACTCACCCCTAACATCCACGCACAATTACAACAGCAAAACAACATCAAAAAAGAGGAGATGTATTAAGAGGGAAAGTGGACCCAGACAGACTGTATATGCAATAGTTTTGTGCATTTGTACTTTTTTTTTGTACCTTTGCTGCTCAGTGGAGGTAAGGTGTTGAATGTTGCAGATACCAAATTTCTTCAAGTCTATAAGTCATCACCACTGCAGACTTATAAGTGATGACCGCCCCGTTGAAGCCATTCTTCAGCATTCCATCTGAGTGTGAAAATACAGAGAGCGACATGAGCAATTTCCCCCCCTTTTTTCCCTCCTCTTTCAAAGAAAACAAAGTTTCTAATGTCCAAATGAATAATTGCTACCAACAGATTGCTGGAATAGTGTTTCTTTTACATTCCATTTGCGGAGGTTAGTCATTTAGAAATAATTGCTTGTTTGTGCATTTAGACTGTTTATAACCACGGACCCCTCGAGGCAATGACCTGCTGTGATCATGTCTCCAGCAAATTGTGTTTTTCGTACCAGGTTTAGCAGCAGCAAACAGGTACAACTCACTCTGCAGTCTTGAGCGGACTAACTATGTTGAATAGAAGCAGGATATTGTTCAATTAATTACGTATTGTAGACCTTGATGCTGGGAATGAAATATCTGCCTGCGGCTTTACACGTAAATATCCCCACATTCCTCAACACAGGTTCCTTGATGCTTTTTTATATATGTTATTAGTTATGTCTTTCTCTCTGTGGAGCTATACGAGCCATACACTAGAAAAGACAATCAGCCTGTTGACGCTGTTGGTGGATAATGACGGTGATGGCAAACAAATGCTGTGTAATTGAATTTGCTATCACAGGCTCAGTCTCACACAAGTCATCCTTGTAATTTTGATGTTAGCTGAGAACAAAAGAAGAAAGTAGCAGGCCTCGTGTGTCTTCCCTGAAAGAGCAAGTAGTCAATGTTATGACAACGTTTCAGAGGAACTTTCTGATTTATTCAACAGGAAAGACATTCAAAAGGCCATTAAAAAGAAATGTCCATTTAGAGTCAGTATACATTAAAGTTCTCTGCAGTCTCATCTCAAGGGGCCGGTTTAATATAACCCTCTGGGATTCCGAATGCCAGGTAGACAACCTATTTACCTAAGTATCCGAGAACATTTCCTGACATCCATGTTCTTCCGAAAATGCTTTTGACAACCGGACATGAACATGCACTTAGAGAGAATCCCCAGATATATTATGAAAAGCTCCTCATTGGTCAAAGTTTTCTTAAGGTCAATACTTTCCTAAATGTCATGAAAAAGATCAATAAATTAAGCTTCACTGCAGCTGTAAGCTTTGCACTCTCATCTCATCTCTGACTAATTCATCACATCATCACAGTGAAGGATTCATTTGCTAAACACCATTTAACACTTATACAAAATGCAAATATCTCCTCTTCTAATGGGCTTTATCTAGTCCATGACTTATGTTAATGAAAGATGGTGGACTGGTGTAGGAAGAGCCACGCAGCAGAGGGCATCATTAATGTTGCATCATGTTACATTGCTTTGCATGGTGACATTCTGACTGCACTATAATCCCCAGTCACAGAACATTAATAGTCTATTTGCCACAATTTGTAATTAATGTATAACTATCATTTTCTACTATAAACCTAACGTAAAACATTCATTTCCTTAGACATTATACATGTTACAAATTATACATTTTACAAATACAAAATACATTCATGTTATGCTTAAAAAAAATAAATTGGTTATTAATTTCCTACAAACTGTATTTGTGATTTGATATATCATTTTTTTCCCTTTTTATAATACACAGAAATATGTGGCAAGGTAGGGATTTGGGGCATTTGTAATAGGGATATCATTAATTAATAAGTTATTGATTAGAAATATATTAACTAACAATGCAAAAGACTCTAAAATGAAGTGTCTAACTATATATGTGAGACTTACCTGCTCTGAGTATAAATGCATTTTGTGGTGGCAGTTAGAAGTTGAAAGATTTCCTGGGCCGATGAAGTTGGAGTGACAATATTTGTGCATCTCTTCCGACTGAGCAGCTGTCTCCAGCTACAGTGAACAACACACCTTACTCCGTCATATAGTTGACGTATGTGTATTATCTTATAGAGTGAAGATGAAGTCTGTTTTAGGGGAGATTGGGGTAAACTGTTTTATGTTTATTCAATAGGATTATAGCTTATTTATGTTGAGGACAGCAGCTCTTTGTTTGAATTTTTAAAAATCTAGTCTGAAGTTATGTGCTGTGTTTAATCATTTGGATTTTGTTGGGCCAGTTGCTGAACAGTGACAGGAGGGAGCTCTGCGTTTTTAGACAATATTTTGTGATATTTCATTTTTAATTCCCGTAACTTGGTGTTTACTTTATGTTCTTCACATTTCTAATTTACTCGAGAACTAGAACTTTATAGAACTTTATAGAATAAATAGTATTATGTTTTTCAATACATTATGTTTCTTCAAGTGACTCATCACATCCACATGCTGATGCACAGGCATTTGGTTCAAATGGTTCTTTTGAAACAACAGATATCTTAGTTTTTATTTATTATCCTAAATCATGTTTTTGTGTATTTGTATGTGCGCTCCAGGGAGAGTCAATCAAACATGTTTGTTTATTGTAAGTATGTCTTTTATTTGTTTTTGCAAATGAACTCATGTATAATGCTCTCAATACTTTCATAACTCATATAATAGGTGAAAAATAATATTTTGATTTATTTTACACAATGATATCAATTTTATATAATTTCTTGTGTTTCATCCTTCTTCCACTAGAGTTGCAGTTTCTCATTTCTCCAGTTTATGTGTGTATACGTGGGTCAGAGTTTCCATAGGGTGCCACACATTCTACTGTCAAGTTTCTTTTAATATAAATCCCAAAGTTGGTGTAGTAAGTGGTGTATGCCTTCTTTTGTGCATACTCAACTGTTATACGTTAAGCTCCAGGTCTGACTGTACTGTAGTTGCTCTCATTGAAAACAACTTAACGCATGTCTGGTTCAGAAAGTTTACTGCAGGTCTGTTTTGGAATTGGCGACCAATGAAATATCAAGATTGAAGATTTGAAATAAAATACACTATTTCTTCACATTTAACAAAAATATCCGAAGTTCTCCATTCAGTGTGAATCCAAGCGATTGTGTTTTTCTGGAGATCCACTGGGTTAATATGTATCTATTTTATACCATTTGTTGCTTGATGGATGAGGTCAGCTTTGGGTTGTTATATAAAAGCGCTTGACAAGAGGTGTGTTGGAGGTTACAGAACAGAAAGGAGGGGAGGAGGAGATGTCAGTTCTGCATGGCTGCCTCCTTTGGCAGCTTCCTCTCCTCTGGGTGCAGGCACCTCTTCACCCCGCTCTCCCCTCTGTATCCTCTGACTCGCCACAGTCATGTCGTGGTGCAGCCTTCTCAGCTCTGCAGAGCACCGCTGGACATCATCGGAGTCACTCTGCTGCCCCTGCCACACAGAAAGCTGTGTTCATACAAAACTAATGGAGGACTAACTCACTCGACTGCAGCTTATACACTGTGACTGAAACCAATGACAGTTACTGTGTCATTTCAGTGGTTTTGTTAATGCTAGTCTAGTCTAAAATAAAAAAAAACTATTTCCCATTAAGCTTCCTGTCGCAATGAGGATGTTTCTATCCCTCTCCTTGATGATCTGCTCTCCAAAGAAGTTAAACAAATTACATTAAACATACAATTTATAGTATAGATGCTAGTGGCTGCTTGTGTTCTTGGTAATGATTTAATTTGTTTACTGTAAATATAACAATGCATCAGTTGAGCTCATAGGACGTATTTTAATCAGCAATCATTCCTTGAATAAGTGTAGGGGGTAAATGCTTTACTGGGTTCATCAGGTGGGCACCCATTTTCCTTGGTGCTTCGTCGATAGGCCCACGCAGCTACAGAGCTTCAAGAGGATCAGTCGAGTCCAAGTTTCTTCTGTCAGTGATTCATTCCTGTTTATGCGGACTGTAAATCACAACCATCAGCAAGAGAACTTCAGGAGGATCCATGGAGTCCATATTTTGTCTGTCAGTGACACAGTCCTGTTTATGTGGACTATACATCATCAACAGAACTTCAGGAAGATCACTGGAGTCCAGGTTTCTTATTATAACGATTCAATCCTGTTTTAGTGGACTACACATCATAACCAGCAGCAACACAACTCCAGGATCCCTTGAGTCCAGCAGTCTGGTGGTTGACATGGCCACAAAACCCTTGCAGCCAGCCTTCAGAGATAAGGGTACTTCAGCATTCTGCGTTTGTATACTTCTCCATCTGCATCCTCCCATATCAACAGGAACTTTTGTGAGGCTGAACACAGGATCAGATCATGCCTGGGGGTGTTTGTATTGATCTCTGGTGGGAAGGTGAGCATCTAGTCTAGCTCAACCTTCATCTTCCAGTTCCGGACTGTTTCCAGTTGGCTTGAATCTTTTCCTACAGTTGACCCCTACAGTACTTTTCCTGTGGGTACAAAGGCCATGGTGTTTAGGAGGCTTGAGGATGAGAAAGCACTGTTGTTAGTCTTCCTTTCTTTCAGCACTAGTGCCAGATGCCAAAGGACCTCGTTGTGCATCCAGGTGCTTGGGTGAGGCTGGTCTTGCCGTAGGGTTGCTGGTGTTTGGCAAAGGCGACATGATAGGTCTTCCCCAAGCCACTGGTTCTTGGAACTAGGAAGAACATTATAGATGGCTCTGATGGTGAAACTTATTCTGCCTCCTTTTCATTTCCCAAAGATCCTTCCAGGCAAGCGTTTGTTGTTTGGTTTTCCCATTTTGTCTATTGGCCCTGTTGCCTGTGAGACTGCCTTTACACATTGTTCTGCCTCCTTCTGGGCAGGTGTTCCTCTGTGCCATATGAATCTACGTTTGCCTACCCCAAAGCTGCCTCTTCCATGCTGCACTTGGCCCACAATATCTCCATGTCCGAGAGTAGATTTCACCTGCTGTACTGCCTTGGATAGGTTCTATTTTCTGGATGCTACCACTCTGGGTATTGTAGCATCACCATCCCTGCTGGTTAACACAAAAGGTATGCTGGGATACTTGTCTATCCAGAGTCCACGTAACTGTGCATGGTTCAACAGTGACAATTATAATATACTATTCCTGTCAAAATGCCAAATTTACTTAAAAAAAATTGCCTGGTCCAATTAAAATTGATACAATGAAATGAATAGCATGTAACAGGCTCCCTCTTTCTGTTTTCACCTTGGGCTGGAGGCAGTTGGAGACAGTGGTGTAGCCATGTGGAAATACAGAGCCTTTACCACATGGTTAAAGATGTGGGGACTTCTCTCCTTTCTCTGCCTGTATTTTTATTTTTGCTCTCTCCCCCCTGGTGTTTCATTTATGCTGAATGTATATGCTTGCTCCTACATATTTTATGTTTGCACGTACATTTATTCTGTCATTGTACATTCTCTATGTGTCAGAGAGCCTATGTGTAAGGCTTATGCATTCCTGTACCTCTTCCTCTCCTCTTGTATCTTCCATCTCATCCAGTATGTATATGTTATTCTGTTTTAGCAGCCAGGGGTCATTTTATGCATGTTGAAGACGCAAACCCCAGACTTTTATTCGTAGGTGTAGTTTTTTCTCTCTCTTTTTTCTTGGTTTGCAGTGACTAAGTGGCATAAGTTCATTTTCCACAGAGCTACTTTGTGTCCTCAGGCTGTCAGTGGTGTTGAAAGCAAGGCTGCTGCTCACAGACATCCAAAAAGGGCTGGAGCTGCATTCTAAACAGCCTAAATGTCTCTTTACCTGAAAACATAGTCTTATTGTAGATAACCCAAGCTAGACTGGGCTCTGCATACAGTAAACAAATGCACCAATCAGTCAAACACAAATGTTCCAAGCATCTGCACTTGTGCTCTCTTTACTCTCCTTACATATGGCTGCTCACTCTTGCATCAGCAGCGGCCTGCATAAAAAAATAGAAAAAATAGAAGAGAAAATATCATATGATGCTTGCTGTTTTCACAAGCCCATCCTTTCATTCAGCAAACACACACTGCGTGTATCAATATGCACCCTGTGGTGTATTATATTGTATTATCTATCACACATACAAAAGAGGAGTAAAGAGATCTGGCATTAATTAAACAGAGCTGCTTTCCAAAAAAATCATCCACTCAAGGAACTTAACTATAATTGACAAGTCATGACTCATTCAATTTAGAAGCAATATTTTTAATATCAGTCTAATCAGAGACATTGGACATTATGATGGGAATGGAGAAGAATCATATAGTCAAGAAGACCAATCTCCAATTATCACAGCTTCACTTTATCATACTTATATTTTTGCTTTATATAATACAATCTGTCTTTAAATCATGCTACCCATCCAGCTATCTAGAGAAAGGTTAAAGGGACAGGTAATCATTTAGGTGTGATACTTTGGGAAATTGACAGGTAAATTGGTGCAGTGTCCACTGTGATCAATGGTGGAAACGTATTCAGATTCAGAGGAACACTGAAGTTCATGAGCAGGGTGAGCAACTTCTATTTCAAAAGTCTTGTGTCCAATTCTCATAATACATACATTATGAGGGAAGGGGTCTTGGACTGGGCGTAGAAGCTGGAGTAATAATATAATAATAATAATAATATATAATGATTTATATACCACTCATCAAAACAAAGTTAAAAAAAAACACTTCACATAAAAACACAGCAATAGCAGAATGAAAGTTATAGCTAAAGCAGTAAAATAAAAGTACTAAACGAACATCGTAAAAAATTATCATTTGGACTACCAAATTACCAAATGCCTCACTTAAAAACAAACAACAACACTGCAATAACAAAATAAAAGTAGAACAAGAGTAACATAAAAATGAAACCCATACACAACTGAATAAAAAGACTATAATCTGGTGAAATCGTAGAAGGCGGTGTGATAAAAGTATGTTTTTTAGCTTAGATTTAAAAGAAGCCACTGACTCAGCCATTATTTCCTCGGGCAGGCTGTTCCAGAGCCTCGGGGCTCTTATTTCAAAACCTCCGTCCCCCTTAGTTTTCGGCCTAGAGTATGGAACAGATAGAAACCCCCTGCCTGAGGATCTCAAGTAGCCCATTGCTGGGCTGGTGAGGATCCTTCATAATCCTACTAGCTCTGGTTCAGCATCTTCTGGTGCAGTATTACCCTGCATGTTGTTGTTGGAGAGTTTATGTGTTAGTCATCAAGACTGACACTAAACCCTTTCCATAAGCATCTACAGTCCTTGTTCTGGTGGAAAGCACACTGACCCGATGCATCCCAACTATCAAAATTTGTGATCCTATCTAAAGACAGCTATAAAAGCAAAGTGTGCAATAAAGAATGATAAAAGTGTTTGCAGTGGCAGTGTAGCTGAAATTCATTATCAGATCACAGTATCCATTGGGTCACAGAATACAGTGTAACACCTGCTATTGCTTAGTAATGATGTCGTAAATATGAGATATTTTCTCATAATTTTTAGATAGAATAGTAAGTCTTAATTATGAGATATAAAGGTTGTAATTATGACAGAAGATATTTTTTCTTTGCTGAATGTTCATCTGCAGTTTTTTATAGTAAATACATTATGTAGCTGCAGTAGTAATACATTTAGATTTGTGCACATTGTTGTACCTTCGTAACCAATAAGCATTATAAAATCATTACAATTTACAAACACAATTCACTTAATATATTAGATTATTTGAACAATACCCGTGTTTATTCAGAGATACCATTGCTTATTAAAGCCATTATGGTTAGCTTTGTAAAGTTCAATCTTTGGCGCCCCCAGGTGGCATAACTAAAAAGATACAAATAGCACACATAGGGCCTGATTTACTAAGATCCCAAATAGCGGGTACTAAATTGCGTGAACAGTGCAATAGATTGTGTGTTTTGTTTGCGTGCGTTTTGCAGGTGATCTACTAAGAATAACTGTGTAAATGAAAACAGGTGCAACAGGTGCAGACAGCAGTATTTAAATGAGGGTTTTGTGTCTTAATGGAGAGTTTGGACGAGCAGAAAGCTGCAAGAACAAAATGAAATGTGATCAGGTTCTAGTGGAAGAGGTTAACTAATATATTGAGTTATAACAAAAACAAACATTACCAGAAAAACCGACATATGGGAGAGTATTTCTGACAAAGTCAATGCTGTTAGTAAAACCAAAAATATTCCACTCCAAAATTATTAACACAGGTGGAAAAACTCTGTCCTGTGTGTATTCTGTCATTGTGCCTCCGTCTCCTCGTCTCCATAGTAACAGCCGGTTAATACCTGTCCTTCAAAGGTATTATTTATAGACGCAGTTAGCGTCAGAAATGATACCTTCAGGTTTGGTGAATCACAATGCGTGTGCTAAATAACATATTTACATTTTCTCCTCCCTGTATTTTGCACACTGGGGTTAAAACGTCTCATATTACATATTCATTATGGCAAACGTACTAAAAATGACAGCGCATACTATCTTGCACAGTTGAAAGATGCAAACCTCAGTGCGCTGCGTTAGTAGATCAGCTTGCACATTTTTTGCGAGTGATGTCAAATTTGCACACGTTTCTACACACTCAGACCTTTAGTAAATCAGGCTGTAACAGTTGTTGTCAAGATAATTAAATTTTTCCACAAACAGAATCACGTCGGAATAATTAGACAGTGCTGTGGTCACATAAAGAGTTACACACATAGTGGCTTTAACAGTCCCACTTAATCAGATGCTGGCTACACTGACCTCATCAGGACTGTGGCGTCTGCATATCGAGTGGTCAGCTGACCCTATGTTGAGTATCCATTGTTTAACCAGTATATCAGACGAACTTAAGAGGCAGTGACTGCCCACTTAGTACGAGTTTAGCTCACCTCTGCATGACTGACAGCAACGGGCTGACTGGTGCTCTATTACCATTCTCTGCCCTTCCACACACATCAATCATATCACTACTGAAACAAAGCAGAGTGGGTGGTGAGTGGTGACTGTCAGTCATGTCAAGTTAGAGACAGAAAATGTGGTTGAGACCAGTAACCTTTAATTTGAATGAATAATATGTAAGTTACACTTTTGACAAGATGAACAGTGATGGAAGCGTGGTGCTAAGTGGGGACATATGTTAGGAAACTTGAAGCATTCAGAGTTCCTGTAGTCAGAATGTGTTGGGAGTAACAAGTGAAGACATGAAGCATTGACAAATACATAGAAATACAGTTGAAAATCATCATGATGTTCCTTTATCTACATATAAGGAGTACATGTAATTAAAATTCTTAGTGAGCATGGACAAAAGGCTCAGGCTCCACATTTCCCTCAAGTCAGCCCACATATTGGCTGATTTAGAGCAGGTGGGGCTTAAAACCCATTACTTTTTTATTTTTTTGGTCACTTGTGTGCAGTAGAAACAAGTTCCAAACACAACACTGACACTTCATCACCTTTTAGGTTGATATGTTGAACTTTGTAGCCAGTTAATTATTTCTACATCAATCAGGTATGGAGCAATAGTCCAATATTAACTGTTTTTGCTCTCTACTAACTCCTGAGGGAAATATCTGGTTTTAGTCTACATTTAACTCTGTCTGTTTGCTATTTGGTGCCGAGCAGGTAGTGTACAGTGGGGTTTTAGAGCTTTTACTCTGAAAACAGCTTGCTGTGGCCGAAAAGGACTCTATGAGAGCGCTAAGCGTGAACCAGAACAGTAAAGTTGCAGCTGGACAGTTAAACAATGAGCTGAAACTCACTATGAAGCTCTATAAAGCCGAGTGAAGCTGCAGAGTTGCTGATAATTCTCAGTACGTTCATCACTATGAGCAACACCTCTCACATTACATACTGTCATTTGGATACATAGAAATATTGATTATAGCCATGAACTAAAGTGAAATTTGGTGCAAAGACATTAGGAGCAACAGCAATTACAACAAATTCAGGTTGATTCAGACATCTGGTCAGGCTGTTAGCAAGTTAATCGATCCATGCTGCCTGCTTCTCTGCAGCATTAGTTGACCTACTTGCTTGCAATTCCACCAAGAATGGACTGGGAATCCCCTTTGGAACAGTGACCCACCAGTTGGAAACAACTGGTCTAGACT
Source organism: Scomber scombrus (assembly GCF_963691925.1). Classification (NCBI taxonomy): domain Eukaryota; kingdom Metazoa; phylum Chordata; class Actinopteri; order Scombriformes; family Scombridae; genus Scomber; species Scomber scombrus. The sequence continues at coordinate 2,868,863 of NC_084990.1, forward strand.
GAGGCACCAGGCACTCGTATTGTGATATGAACAGAACATGATCCCTCGCCAGCTTCCACCCAACAAACACTGCCCATTGTGTTTGTGGGGCTATGCTAGATGCACCACTGCCAGGGACTGAAGTGAGGTATTGGTCGTAATGGATGATTGCTTTTTCCACTTTCCTGATCCCTTATGTGTGCCGCCATCACTGATCTGTAGTTTTATTTCAAATTTAAAGGGATCCTGTGCAGATGAGATGAGATGACAGATTGTTGAACTATTCATTTAAAGTACCAGAAACCCTCATTAAGGCCCAATATGGGCCTAAATCACTCTCACCTCTTGAGATTTTCACTCTGGTTGTGATGGGATTCATTCATTGATTGTAGAATTACTACAAATAGAACATCATTTACATGTACGAATGTAGAGTGTTGAATTACATCTCTTATGATTAAATTGGTCAGTAGTTCACCTTTATCTCTGGAGGCTCCTGGATTTGTACTTACTGTTCTTGCAAGGAATGCAGGGGTTTGTATGGTTCATTTCATTTGCGTGTGTGTGTGTGTGATTTAGTAGTGTATTTCCCTTTTCTCTTTCATTCCAGTCTGCAGCAATATGAATGCGTAGCTTGGCCGCTTACACAAGTGTTAATCTCTTTCTAACCTTCGAACCTCTTGCCTCCAGTGTAGGAGTGACAGCTCACAATTCCCTCAGCAGACCAAGAAATTGCATTTACCTAACCTTTAGCACCGTGCCTTACTGCAATACATTGGTTTCTGAAAAGTCAGTACACGAAGCACTCCACCTCCACCTCACGTACCGTTGTACACTGATAAACACACTCCCAGGTACACACAAACTTATGAGACCTCCCGATTTGTGGGCACATTCACAGTTTGAATGTTGATTCCAACGGATAGTTTTTTGATAAGATGATACAAACATCATTGACGGCTGTATTTCATTTAGATGTTCCTGTCTGAGGGACCTGGTACAGACCTTTTTCATGGCAGAACATTACTAAAGCTGCCATCCCATTTAATTTTCCACTGCCCTGGTAGTGTTCTTTTGACCAACAAGTCAAAAATGTCCACCATGAAAAAGGTCAATAAACTGAGTTACAGAAAAAAAAACCCCAACAAAAACTGTAGATGTACTGTATGTTACATAACTTATTAATCTTTATAAGTGACCAGTAGAAAGCACAAACACAGATAGTGGTTTGTTTAGCATAAGAGGGAAGAACTGACTGATGGATAGTCTCGCCAAGTGCTTGCTGATAGGGGAATGTTGGGTCTCTTTAAATTAAAGGAGTGTCTATTTGCACCCCTCGTACAAATAGCCTCGGCCACATAGCTGAACTATTTGCACCCTAGACATATAACAACGTGAAAACATGGCGGATATTAATCTTCCACGCCAGCAGAAAAGGGCGAATTTAGAAAGGTTTCATCTCTAATGTTTGTTCTAAAGACATTTCTGGCGGGAAAGTTGTATTATATTTTCATAATCTTTCCTCAGTGAATGCATACAAGTGTCAGTTTGTCAGTTCGAAATAATTTGTCGCCAATATCTATCTTCCGTATTAGCAAACATGTTGGGCTGTCACATCACTTCGTAGGACCGGAGAGGTGGCCTAATGGGTAGCGTGTCCGTCATTAGTGCAGGAGACTCGGGTTTGAGTCTTTGCAGCAGCAGTTATTTGTTGATAATGTTTTCAGCGGAAAAACTAAGTAATGCATACAACCCGAAAATATCTTAATTTAAAACCTTCAGGTTGTTATGTGATGGAAATCAGATCCTGACAGATAAGTCTATGATTGCCATGGATACCAAATACATTTCAGACCTCTGAAGTCTCAGGCACTGGCCGTGAGACACATGCATTTCAAGCTGCTCTCACACTCACACGCCACACCTGACATTTATTCACGCCATTTAAGTGATAGATCTCACCGGACACAAATGATTATATAATATACAGAAGAGAACAGCGACGTATATTTATCCTGCTGTCCCGGTGGGATACGGGAGTCTTCCACATCTCTAGACGCTCCTCCGACACTCAGTCACCAAGACGGGTGCAAACAGAATACTTTGCTATATGTACCAGGGTACAAATAGCATCCACTTCTAATTGTACTGGGGTGCAAATAGCATACATTGATATTTGCACCAGGGGTGCAAATAGCCTTTGCCTTAAATTAAATGAAAGAGTATGGTCTAGACCAGAGGTGTCCACACTATTCCATAAAGGTCCATGTGGCTGCAAGTTTTCATTCCAACCAATCAGGAGCACACCAGGCGTGACTCATTTAATCAACTGATCTTAGTCTTCAGACAGTTGATTGGTCAAATTGTGTGCTCTTGATTGGTTAAAAACAACAATCTTTATGGAATAGTTTGGACATGCCTGGTCTAGACCTACTCCTACACCTATGTGAAAAGTGCCTTGAGATAACTTTTGTTGTGATTTGGCGCCATATGAACGAATAAAGATTGACTGATTGATTAATTGATAGTCTCAGTACCAAGGTCATGCTGGCAGTTCTGTTAGCAGACTTGCTACTCAGTTCTTTGTCCGTTCAGGTTTTTTTTCCCCATGGTCATATTCGTCCTCAAAAATGTTTTGTCAAAAATAGTTGACAGATGTAAATAAAGTCACTGTTCTTATATTTCTATCATTTATTGCTTCCAACCACAGGACCTTAAAGACGATGGGTTGAGGTTGCTAAAGTTAGTCCTCCCAAGTAGGGATGGTTCAACATGTGCCACTGGTGCATTCAAAAAAACATTTAAACACAGCTTTTTAGGTGATCTATTGTGCAAAGGAATGCACAGAGCGAGGCAGAATTCAGACAGAAGTTAATACAGACCTCCCAGAAACTGCAGATGAGAGTAAACAAGTAATTTCCCTGCACCAACCTATTTCCTGCCATCAAAACCTTGACATCCTGTACTGACTTTCAGAACCTTCGTTATTGCTAAAGTTTTTTGAAAGACATTTTACACTTTTATCCTTTGGTTGCTGAACTGCCTAATACTTGTTAGTGTTGAGGGAATTGTTCCAAAGCATCCAACCATGCTGATTAATTCTTCTGTAAAGTGCTATCAGCTGGTGTCAAGGAATGTCTGGCTTAAATTTCCACTGAGGGTTTGCAAAAGCAAAACTCGACTGATGATTTCGAGAAATGAATTATCAAGAGATGGTTGCGTCATCCATGTGTTTATATCGAATATGAAATGTACACCTGACATTAGACTGTATCCATGTGACTTCCCCAAAAACAACAATGTGCTGTCAATTAACTGAGATGCCATGCAATTGGTTTGTTGGCCCATTATTCCGAAACCTCAATAGTTTAAAATACTTCCCACTAGACTGAAAGCCTATAGCCTGACTGCCTGTTAGCCAGACAAAAGGCTATTGCTCCAAAGCCCTGTTGCTCCAAAAATATACAATCTCCCTTGATGTGCAAGTGAGTCATTTTAAGTTCTATAGAACTCTGATTTAATAAATCAGCAGTTATGAGAAATGGGTAAATTGTGTTTTATTCCCTTTACATAGAGCTAGAATTAAAACTGAACTATGTTAAATATTCGTTGAGTGAGTTAGTGTCTGTTTAAAAGTTGTAAGAAATCATAAAGTATATTTTAGGAGTAGGTTTTTACCAGTAAGCTGTATATGTTAATGACGTTTTTCTTCTGACAATAAGAAACAGTTAAAGACTTTATGTGAAGATATTAAACTACATTTAACTGATAAAAAATGACTTTTATTTCAACAAAGCTATTTCACAACATGAGACTAAATAATTAAAAATAATTAAGATACTTTTTTTTCAATCAGTTGTTAGTGCACAGGTCATTATAAGCCAAATGACAATAAAAACTGGCATGTTAGTGTTGCTGCCTCATCATTCGTCATTTAAAATGTAAATGAACTGATCAAACAGACTTTTCACAATTCACTCAGTTGTTCTGATAAATGTGGCAGAATTTGTTTTCGGGATAACGGGCCATCCAATTAATGGGCTTTTGGTCCAATGGGACATTTTTCAAACTATTGGGATTTGGGAATAATGGCCATTCGGACCAGTGGGCAGTCGCCTTAATTGGCTCTGCATTATCAACTGGAGCTACAGGAAAGCAAATTGCCAGCACAAAATGTGGCTCATTTCAAATAACAAAATGTGGGTGGACTACAAGTGAGCTGATAATACCAGTCTATTTATTCATTACACAGAGCATAGAGGGAAGAGTGGGAGAAGATAGGAAGGAACCTGTGTCAGGACTGATAATAATAATTCATTACAATGCAGAGGTCTAAAGATTATTTAAAAATGACATTGTTCCTAAAGAGCAGTTTATTGGAATGCAATTATAATGCAATGAAAGAGTGGTTGCTACTGTGAATATGAGATTTTTCATCGCGGCTTGACATTCAGCGCAGTTTCACTGTTGGTAATTATTTCTGTGAAAGAGAGATTCATCAATGTACAGGGCACACAGGTCAGTGCACAGCGGCTCACACTTCCACTACTGCTCTAGAATAGTAGATATGACAAAACACTGTAAAAAGCAGACAGTGGATTTCTTTTAAAACCTGAATATTGTCCAGTCATGTAGTTCCCTTCTGTTATGAAGTTTCATTGATTATACTTGGCTGCTGAAATGGTCAGTAGTGGCCAGCTTTTTTAGGTTATGTCTAATTAGATAAACTCAGTTTAAGAGCTGGACTGGTTCAATGATCATATAATATTGCTTTCATATTAGATCTTTAACTTTGAGGGCAGATTTTCTGTCTAAATGTAGTTTCCATCCTGACTGGAATCTGACTCTAGGGGAAACAATGTATGGATGCAATATGAAGTTTGAAGCATCATCATCAAAGCATCAGCTGTTGGCCAGGGCTGGCATGAGCCTTTGGTGGGCCCTTAGCATAATTTCAAAAGTTTTTGGCAACTTGAGAAAATGTAGTTTTTAACTACTGGGCAGAGAAAACACAAAAAGTAGCTGAAGTGAAAAGAGAACTTACAATCTACAAAATGAAGTTTTATATTTGTGTTATATAAGTTCGGGAACAAAGACCATTCCTCATACCTTTCTTATTTCCACACAAGTAGTATTTAAGTCACTCCTTATCCACTCCTCTCCCCTTTGTCTCGGTTCTCACATCCCTCCCTCCCAAAACCCTTTCTAACTTTCTCTCTTTTGAGGTTGGTACAGCATCCCACACCTCCATCAATCCAACTGGCACCCTGATTATCACCTCATTCCTTTATCTATTCCTCCCCTTAATCCCTCAACCCTCACCCCTCCATCCCTGACCCTAATCTTTAAACTCATATCTAAGTATCTAAGTTGGCGTGGTCTTTGTTAGTTAAAACTTATATTTTACATTCAAACAACTAAGTAGTAAAATATCAGTTCACACAAATTACAAAATGTGTATGTATCCACCATTACCTGTAGTGGTATCATACAGCTCAATGCATACAGTTTAGTTTTTATTGGTCCAGATTGGTAGACAGTTGTTCTAATGACAACCCGATACAGTTATCACACTGATTTGCCATTTGCATGGTTATATTAATTATTTGTTGGAAGGGTTATTCAGTTTTATCTTGCTTAACCAATCAGTAACAATTCCCAGCCAGTATGTCCATGTGGGCCCAACATGGGTTAAATGCAGGCTACGTGGGTACTGAGTGGGCATGGGCATAAACAGGGCAAATTGTATGGGCCCTATATTGTTTCAAAAACATGGACCCCACATGTGAAGCCCATGTGGGCTGACTATATGGGCCCCATTTAAGGTCAATTCTGATCCCACTTAGACCCCATATGGGCAAACATAAGGGGCCTACATGGGTCTCGCCCAGTTTGGCCCAGCCTGAAACCCAGTCAGAACCCACTTGAAGCCCATATGGGCAAACACAGGTGGGGCCAACATGGAAACTGGAGAGAAACCCACTTGGGACCCATATTTGCAGCCCTAATTTAACCCTTATGGGGCCCACATGGACATGCTGGCTGGGAAGTGATGAATACCTTCTGCCCATGTAATTAGGTTGATGTAGTTGCTAGGAGCAACTTACCATTTTATGTGTTGATTAAAGAAATATGCGCATTTCTTCAGATCTACTTACCACAACCTGGCATCCATAGAGCTATGCTGCTGGTGTGGCTAAAAAGGGCTCACTTATGTCCTAAAACCACTGCATTTTAGTTAATTATTAATTAATTAATTAATTAATTGGAGACTAGTTTCAGTGGTGCATGAATCCACATTTGGTGCTCTGGGGGGTATTTCAGGCAGCAGGATGGTGTGTGGGATTGGGTCAAATAATAACAAAAATTAATGTTTTTGGACAATAGTTGAGGTCTATGTCACAGAGGAATATGAGACATATAAAATACTGGCAGTTTTACCCTTTTAAGCAAAATAGAAAAAAACTGCTTTGGGACTGTCAACAACCCATAATATGAAGCATTTCACCCAAGTTTGCACATCACTATTTTAAATTATTAGATTTTTCTTTAAGATTGTTGCGTAAAAACAACAATTTAGCCTACTGTAGTTATTTACATAGCTACTGCCTTGGGTGGGCGATGCACTTTAATCCAATCAGCACTGGCCTTGAAAGTCTATATTGGTTAAAGGCTATAATATGTACTGTAAAGGATAATTCAGTAGTGCCTAAATAAAGAAAACCATAATCTCTCCTCATTGGAAGATAGAGATGTAAAGCGCAGGCAGGAACACTGTAGACGTCATTCGTTTGATCACGCAATCAATAACGTGCCCGAACAGCAAAGACGCCACCGAAATAGATTTCGACAACTCGTTTAGACAAATGAATCACATCCTGTATTCAAGGTGCTGCCTGCAGCCATGAGATCAAACATGGCAGAGCTCCAGTGATCCTTTGAGTCCGGATTACACATTTCCACAAATGTAAAAAAAATTGGGGGTGCAGCATTATAGTGGTGGAGGAAGTGGGGGGTAACTCACCTGCAGCAAACAATGTGTGTGTGTGTGTGTGTGTGTCAGCTGGCATTAACTTGTGCTGAGGACCCTGCTGCTCCCAACTCACAGGGTGTCATTTGGAGGAGCTGTTCGCCACCTCCTACCCTTATTAACTTTTGACTTGGCGGGTTCTATGCTACTGAATTCAGCATACTCCCCTTTGCCCCCCACCCCTTTGTTTCCAGTGCAAATGAAATATTGATGAGAAGCCCAGCCCTCCCCCCCTCCTTATCCCCCCCGCCCCCCCCATTTATTCCTTCACTCATTCCCACACTGCCTCTTTCCCTTGCTGTTTCGCCTTTATTCTCCAGGTCTCTCTATCTTGTTTATCATCACTTTCTCTATTTGCGTGTTTCTGCTGCAATCCTTCCAGCAGATGGTGGAGGAAAAAGGACAGTGGATTGTTTGTGTTAGTTTGTGTATGTGTGGATTTGTGTGTAAGAAAGCAGACCAGCTGGAGATTCTGGATATAAGGGTTTTACTAGAGCCTTTATATTTCATATTTCAGGACTGTTGTGGTGCTTTGAAGGTCATCGTAATCAATATTGCTTTCATACGCTGACCTCATTTGGTATTAAACATTAGATTACACCCAGAGGAGTCAACAAAGCTCTCTCAGAAGTCGTATAATACTTCACTTAACACATTTAATGCAATGAACTCATTTGATATGTTATTCATGAATTTGGCAAAATATTCGTCTGGGTTTTCTCAGAGTAATAACGTCAACCAGGGAGGAGGGACGTGTTTTTATTCGAATGAAACAGAAGCACAGCAGGATGAATCGTGTTTGAAGGATTAATACTTGGATTAAGAAATCTTCAATTAATCCAGGCAGTGGATAACACTAAAGATGGTAAAAAAAAAGTAAATGCAAACCAGAGTGAGTTATAAGTTTAAAATCGTATAATTATGAGCTATGGAGGTTCAGTGGTTTGCTCTGGGAGCTCTATATGTAGGTTAAAGTTGCACAGAGCAACATTTTAATATAAAAATAGTCGTGCAGTGGGGTTGCAACAGGGAGGAGAATCCAGGCTGAACTGATTAAGATTCCCACGATATACACATCCCACCGTACATGATGTGACACGTCGAAGTAATGTACAAATGCAGAAAGATCCACACAAACATCAGAGATAGTGAGATATTTCGTGATAAATACTGTGCTTGTTTACTGTTCTCTTGAGTAAAGGGCCGTCCACACCAAGAACGATAACTATACTGTAGCAATTGCTATAATAAATATATCGTTTTAAAAGTTGTTCTAATTCAAATGGATGGCAAAGTTCACACCACAACTATAAAGATAACAGCGACAGTGGTGAACAATATCGTCGGATCACTTTCAGAGCCATTCGATGAATGATAGAAACACTAACAGCCAATCAAAATCCTTCCCATAAACCATACAGCACAACAACATCTGTATCCGGCCTGACATTTACAATAAAACTTCAAAAGCTGCAAATATCCTGTTTTTGGAAACTGACTGATGACATTATTTAAATGTCTTTTAATGCATCTTTGCTTCTCTCTCACTGCAGAATGACACAAATAGGTGATTTCTTTAGATAGGTTTGTCTCTCTTTATTATACAAAGATGCTGGAACTTTGTTGAGCAACACACTGAATCATATATGTATATATAAAAAAAGCTTTAACAGTTACTTCAAGTTTCTTGGTGATGTTCTCTTCTTCACACATTGTTGAAATGCTTAAATTAATTCATTCATTTGGTGAAACTGTGCGTCTGACTTTGTCGTGTCAATTTTGTCGCAACATTAAATTACCCATGAGTGTGATGGTTGTTTATTGTTATTATTATGGCTCATTATTGTCCATTTGGAGCATTTAATTTGTGAGTTATCGCATTATGTGATATGCAAATATATCCTTTTAATACCCATTTTCAGTGATTTATATTGATGGCCATTCAAAGCGATTAGTGCTTTCAAAGATATTAAGGTTATAATACAAGACGACCAAAACACAGCTGATGATTAAATAAACTCATTGGCCTTCCTTTGTGAATACAATGCCTAAATAGTACATTTTGTAGCAGTAGAAATGCAGTGGCTAGGTGCTTGGATTCATTTGACCTGCTGACAGTTTTAAGGTATAGTGACTTCTGGTAGTTCCAGCATTAAAATTGAAAACTGAAAATGAGAAGGTGCTTTTGATTACTACTGTCTGAATTGAAAAGGAGTCATTGTTTCAAACATTTCGGTATTGAAGTGCTGAAGGTGTCACTGCCAGACTGGAAAGCTTGACAGGCACAGGGTAAGAAAAGGGTCAGTTGATATAAATATTCTCTTTGTAACTCCCAAGAAAACAAATAAATGAAAACAATACAAGAACATTCCTTCACTTTCTCATTTTAAGCAATTACTGCTTCTGTAATCCTCATCCGGCCTGAATTAGATAACAATTAAAACGACTAATTGGATCATCATTTCAACCAGTAACTGATGTCAAATGACCATAAAATTATTCAGCATATAAACTTTTCCATTTGCGGCCAACTTCATCTTCTTTTCCTTTAAAAGTCCATTTGTAAACTTCTCCATTAGGGAGACAGACCAAACAGCGGCATTATCAGTGTTTGCAACTTGTTTATAATCTAGCAGGTGTCTCGGGTGGTAATGAATTCTTCTCTAGCAATGCCCCGTGTACACCATTACTCTTATCCCCTAGACCATGGCATGCTAATTAACATTTATAAAAAATACAATTTGTTTTCAGAGAGCGTGAGAGAAGAGAGAGTGAGAGGAAGTAGGGATGGAGGGAGGCTTTTTTTGATTTGATAGAACAAGTTGACAGGAGCAAGAGGCAGGGATTGCAACGGAGTGCGGGCTGAATTAAAAAAGGAAACGCATTGCAGAATATAAACAGAGACAATTAACCAGAATACACAAATAAGATGAAGGGTAAGGGGAAAATGATGCCAGCAGCCATGAAAATGAGCCGGCAGCTGCTTTCCAGATGGGAGGGGCCGGAGGCAAAAACAACTAAACAATGAAATAATATAGAATTAATATGTGAGGTTATGCTTGTACCTGTTTGTCAGTTTTCTATCCGGTCAGTGTCGTTTACTTCTTATCTGATAAGTAAAATACAGATTATTATTTGATTGCACATTAATTAAATGAAGATAGTATCTCGGTTGTTATTGTCTCGTGTTTTGATGATGACTATTCATTAACTTTAACTGTCTGAGAGGATTTTACACCCTGGATTCTGTAGTAAATAACAAATATCATCGTCAAAAGAAGAAATAGAAAGTTGGCACAATATGCCAATTAAAGCTTATCTTAATTAAAACTTCCACCCAGAGTAAAAAAAAAAAAGCTATAGAAAAAAATATTTTTGTTTGTTGTTGTAACTTTCTTAGTTTCTTTGGAGACTAACAACCAAAAACAATGTTTAAAAATGAATGAATTAATTATGAGCCTCGAGGTACTTTCTCCATCAACGATATGGTACTTGAAAAAATTCAGCTAAAATTGTTCTATTTTAATAATACATTCATTCATTTACACAATAATTCTGTTTTTATGGAAGACAAATGACCAAACGTATGAACTCACACATATAAACGTGACATTTTTTAGAGCTTTTCATAACACATGAATAGCTCTGATGTATTCATAGTGTCTATATCTATATATTTTACAGTCATTATAGTCATTAAAATGAAAAAATGGTAAAATGACTGAAGTGAAATGAAGTGATTGCCCTTATAGATTTCATTAAGATCACTATCAGTAATATCACTCTGGATTTACCTAATCAGTGACTTTATTTTAATTGACCACACACACACACACACACACACACACACACACACACACACACACACACACACACACACACACACACACACACACACACACACACACACACAAAGAAAACAACAAAAAATATACATAAGAATACAAATGGATAGACTGATACTCAAATTAATAAAAATATTCAGTTTAAGTAACGGGGAAGAAAATCAAACACTACCTTTACCTTTATTGGTTGGTGTTTTTAGACAATTATTACAAAATAACCAGACTTTTTTTGACTTCTCCTATCATTCTGTTCATTTCACACTCTAAAACTAAACAGAATAAAACAGCATGATTACTTACTAAAACTCCACCATTAACAAGCTATATATCACAAGTGATTTTTTTTTCTCTCTGAAAAGGTCTGCTCTTGAAAACTCTAGTGACCCCATGGGGCGTTTTATGGGCCCGACATTATTTAGTGGAGTGCCAGAGATACAGTAGTTCAGTCAGGTGAAGCACAACCGATTTCTTCAACAAGATATCATAGCTCAAAATATTCTATACCAAACTGATGATATAAAAATGGCTGTTGTTGCATGTGATAACCGAGAGATCCATTGATATTTAGATTATTTAAGAGTGGAGTTTAGACAGCTTTAATAGATATAGTGTTATATTGTCAATGAACAGTATTTTAAACACCAAACTCTGTAATCATACAAACATGGTGTTTATTAGTTGTTTAAAGTGAAACTAAATTCCTGAAACTAAAAGTACGCCTTTGGAGCAACAGAGATGAATTTGGTTATACATTTAACTGATTTCTAATATTATAATGATCCCACAACAATGTAATTCATGTAAATTAAATGTAAATGAATTCTGTTTTCCATATCCTGTTGCTAATTGTTGACGTCACGTATGGATTTCATAGTTAAGCCATCTTTTTATTTACCATTATATAACTGGCCGTAAGAGCTCATGCTTCCACATAAATCATACTGATAGATTGGTGACCTTGTTGAAGTTCAGCTTATCTACCAGACTTAAAAAATCCTCTTTATATCTTAGAAGCTGAGAAGGTCTTATAGTGAACACTCAGCCAATGTTTCAACACAAAGCAACACTGGTGTATTCTTCTTCAGCTTCAGGAAAGCAGAAATGAGATGCAACTACAGAACAATCAAACCCATAAGAACTGAAATAGATCCAAAAAACATGGCAGGAGCCTTGTCATTGAATAGTAGAGAGGAGCAGGGATTGCCCATTGGTCCAAAACCCCAATAGTTTGAAAATTGTCCCATTGGCCTGAAAGTCCGATGGCCCACTATCCCTAATGCAAACACCCATTGATCAGAAGGTCCATTGCTCATTGTTGGGCGTTCAGTGATTTCCGGCCTACTACTTTCCAGACTCCATTCAAATATTTCTCAATTTAACAGACCTGGATTCCCTCTTACACAGATACTCCTCCTAAATCACAAACTATTGGGTTATGGGAATAACAGGCTGTCAGACCAATGGCATGGCACTAGAGGAAGTCGGATTGTAATGCTTGCACCCAAGTGGAAAATCAGTCATCAGATGACAAAAAAGCTTTTACAGCCACTTACTTAGGAACACTCAACCACTCAGGAGTAATTAGTGCTTCACGAAGAACACTTGATCTGGCTTCTTATTGATTCCATGAAACCTGGCAAGTCTTCACAGAAACTGGTGTGTGTGTGTGTGTGTGTGTGTTAGACTGTATGTTTATGTGGACATGTATCAGGTGTCAAGAGTTTGAACAGTAATGTTTATCTGACATTCAATGCAATTAAGTGAACAGAGATCTCTGATGCTTTGCTTCTTGGATTACAAGGTTGCCACAGTCAGTATTCATTCTTAACATTTTGGGAAAACGTATTAGTCGCCTCCCAGCCAGCAGTTCCATGTGGGCCGCACATGGGTAAAATTCAGGCTAAGTAGGCATGGACTGTATGAGTTCCATAAGGGACGTACGTGGGCTACGCGGGCATGGGCATAAAATGGGCAAATTGTATGGGACCCATATTGTTTCAGAAACATGGGCCCCACATGTGTAGCCCATGTGGGCTGGCTATATGGGCCCCATTTAAGGTCCTTTCTGAACCCACTTGGACACATATTTGCAGCCCAAATGTAACCCTTATGGGGCCCACATGGACATGCTGCTTGGGCTTGTTAGGAATGAAAAGGTTTATATCAATCGCTTTGTCTGTTCGTTAACAGTCAGGATGTGATTAGCCTAGCTTAGCAAAAAGACGGGAGGCAATGGAAAATAGTCCTAGCCTGTTAGGGTTAGCTTCTTACTATTGGTTCCATTTTGGATCCCGTTGGTAAAACATCAGGATTCACTGAATTCTGATATGAACTGTAGCAACATTAATTCTGACACTCTTGAAGTGAACTAGCAGTGGACTGTGTAGTGTTGTTCTGACTACTTTTCTCTTGAGAAATGATCTGAGGTGAAATTCCCTGTTAAAACTTCATGCATATAAATATCAAGCTTCTCAACAGATTAGTTTTCAATTGGAACCTGTAGTATTAGCAGCAAATGCATTATAAAATAAGACAAATAAGCAGGCGATGTGTCAGAGAAATATTTAATCTGCATTTCATTTTCTGCAGCTCATTTCATTTCCAGGATGTGTGGAAGATGTGAACATTGATTAGGCTGCCAATAAAAACTCAAGTGTTTCTGCCTCCTCAGCTCAAAGAGGTGAATCTCAGAGTTTCAGTTATTTTTATTTTATTTTTTATATATCTGTTCTCAGAATGGACAGGATTTACCAAAATACCAACCAGAAATTGGTATTTTAAGCCCAAAATGCTATATGATTGATTGCTATATTCATTGTTTATTAGTATATTTACTCACAGAACAGCCTTAGAATTTAGCCTAAGATTGATATTTTTTGATCACAAGAGTATAGAAGAAGTTTTTTTTCCTACTTATAATAATAATATTTTTTTTACATTTTAAAAGTTAAACCCTCAACCCTAGTCAATTATGAATTGAATTACCTGGAAATGTTGGAAAAGTGATTTAAAAGGATTGATATTTAATAAAATGCTATTGACCCCCAACCCCTAAAGCCTGTTCTTCAAGAAACAACCCTAACACATAATTCCCTGTAAAACTGAAAATTGTACAAACAACAAATCGTTTATTCTTCCTGTTCACATACAGGTTAACCACCCAACAACACATGGTGTAAATAAATTAGCTTTAGAGTCTTTCTGTGGGTGGGTTTTTTGCTTTTTGAGAGATGTTTAGAACCAAACAGCCAGCCTGGTTAATTTTTTCTGTGTTATTTCATAGTTTTGATGTTTTCAGTGTTGTTCTAGAATGTAGAAGCTAGTAAAAGAAAAGAAAAACCCTTGAATGAATAAGCGTATCCAAACTTTTGACTGGTACTGAAACGACAAGTAACCGAGAGGTGAAGAATTGAAGACAATGAGACCAAGTCGATTCTCAATTTGGCTGGTTTATTCACGCATGAAGGATAAAACACTAACTAGATAGTCAGGCTTTCTCCCTGAACAGAGGAGAGATCACCCTTATTACTCATTGTGTACATAATGTGTCTTTCCTCTGTAGGTGTCTATAGGGCGGCTGTGGCCTAGGAGGTAGAGCGGGTTTTCCACTAATCGGAATGGACACCAGCAGTTTCTGTGTGATGTTGTTCTTCCTGAGTATTCTCAGGAAGTAAAGTCTTTGCTGGGCCTTTTTTCAGCAGTTCAGAGGTGTTGGCGCTCCAGGTCAGGCCCTCCCCAATGTGGACTCCCAGGAAGCGGAAGTCTGCCAACCTCTCCACACAGCCCCCGCTGATGATTAGTGGTGGAGTGCCCGTTTTCTTTCTCCTGTAGTCTATTATGAGCTCCTTGATTTTTGCGGTGTTAAGGAGCAGGTTGTTGCCCCTGCACCATGCTGTCAGCCGCTCCACCTTGTCCCTGTAGGCAGACTCACCCCCCCCCAGAGATGAGATGGTCCCAACT